>NC_056728.1:615270820-615318320 GCF_019279795.1 Protopterus annectens | reverse complement strand
TTATTTGCCAATACAGTTCTCTGTATTTAACCCTTGTTTCCCATGGTCCACCCCTCGGGTCAGTAGCTGCTGTCTCCAAAACAAAAAAAATCCAAATTCAGCTCCTATACATACACAAGTATGTTTAAAAAGGGCATTATTTACATGTTTCATTTTAATGTCATAGATATGTTCTTAAAACCTCTGTTTGAGTTTTCTCTCACTTTTCCCAATATAAAATGAATCACATGTTTTACATAAAATAATTCCTTTGGTGTTACAGTTCACAAAGGTATTCAAATATAACTTCCTGTTGCATGATTTTAAATATAATGCATCTCCTGTCAACAGGTGAGAACAGTAGTTACAACTACCACATTTTAACATACCTTTCTTACCCCAGGGGTGTCCTTCAGCTCTTACTGTTTGTGTGCCCTTTTCCAGAAGGTTCTTAATATTTTTACCTTTCCAATATATATATTTTAACTCTTCATCAAAAATATGGTCCAAGTCAGAGATTTTAGCAAAATTCAACCATTCTTTTTTTTAATAACTTTCCTAATAATACCAGCTTGTCCATCATACCTAAGTGTAACACCTGAATTGTAACTGTCTTTAACATTTTCATCTACTACATCATTTGAAGTATGAATGGAATTTTTCTTTCCTAATAAAGGAGCAAACCTAGTTTTTCTTCCTTCTATTACCTCTAAACTTATCTGTTTCAACAGATCCATTGGGTATTGACTTCAACAACTGGTTAAGCTTCTGGTGCCATTCTAAAGGGATCCAGTATCTGTCTGCCTATGATGACATGGTCGACAGACCACGATGCTTTGCCAGAGATAGCCTGCACCTGTCACCCCTGGGATTCCGGATACTAGCTAAGGTTCTTGCTGCCCCTATAGTGCCTTTTTAGGCAAGGTTCAAATGATAGATTCACCACAATAACAGGAACAGGCAAGCAAAAACTGAGGGTGATGCTACTCAATACTAGAAGTCTAAATCTCAAAATGCACTCACTCGAGGCACTCCTTAAAATGGAGAACATAGATATCTGTGCAGTGACTGAGACCTGGTTCAAGGCTCCAGAGAGCACCCCTGCACTACCAGGCTATAACTCATACCACACTTTTTGGCCATGTAACCTGGACTGGAAGAACAAAGGCAGAGGTGTGTTCATATTCATTAAGGATATCCACACATCCAAGCTAGTTGCTCAGCATAATGCAGCTGAGGTTATCCAAGTGCAACTAACTCTGGGAAAAACTGCAATCCAAATTGTAGCTTGCTACAGATCACCCACCATGCCCCAGGATTTCCACTCCTCTTTTCTTGATGTACTGGAAAATATTAGGGTTCAACCAAACACCCTAATAAAGGGCGATTTCAACTACCCCACCATTAATTGGGAAAACTACTCATGTACCAACTCCTTCGCTCATCACTTTCTGGAATTCATAAACTCCAATGCCCAGGATCAACTTATCCACATCCCCACCAGGGGCAACAATATCCTAGATCTAGTCATTACCAACATGAGTGACTGGTGTTCCACACCTGAAGTCAACGCCTCATTGGTCCGATCCAATCATAAGCTAATTACCCTAGATATCCACATCCTGCCCCCACCCCCCTATTAAGGAAACCATGGTAAAAAATTTCTCCAAAGCCAACTTCATGCTTCTTAAGACAGAAGTGGTGAACTTCATGACACCCATGCAGATGGACAATATAGTTACAACTACTGAATCCTACACAATTGCACTTTATAAGCACTTACATGAGTGCATGGATCATGCTATCCCAAACAGAACCAAGACGCTATCCTCCAAAAAAAGGAAGCCAATCTTGTGGTCCCCTGCCATAAACAAACTGTACAGCAGAAGGAAGAAACTGTTGCAAAAGAGAGTAAAATCCCATGAGTGGTGGAGCACCCTGGTCGGCCTTAGTAAGAAGCTGCGATCCTTGATAAAATCCTCCAAAGCTAGTTACGAAAACAAAATTGCCACTGATTCTAAAGACACCCACAAAGCATTATATCGCTATGTCAAGAATCTCAATGGAAACACTCAGATCTGCTCTGAGTTACAGCACAATGGCACTAAATATACAGACCCAGCTGATATTGCCAACATCCTGGCAGATAGGTTCAGTCCTAACTTTACCCCCCTCTCACCCCCTAAAGAGCCCATCTCTATACCGGAAGAATCCAAAGTTCCTGTAATCACGGCTGCACAGGTAAAAAACAGACTCACCAAAGCCAAGCACACAGCATCCATGGATCCAGACAACATCCCAGGCTGTGTCCTACATGAACTACAGAATGAACTGGCACCCCACCTAAGTACCATGTTCAGTCATAGCCTCACCTCAGGTTTTGTGCCTGCTGAATGGCGCACAGTGACAGTTATTACACTCCACAAGGGGTGAGCCACCACGGACCCTGGGAACTACCGCCCCATTAGCCTGACGAGCCTGGTCTGCAAGGACATGGAATGTATCATCATGGAACTTATAAACAAAGACATTGGTAATCTCCAAACTTTGGACCCCACCCAGTTTGGGTTTGTAAAAGGCAGATCATGTCTCCTAAACCTGATAGACTTCTTTGAAGCAGTCACCAAAGCCGTAGACAAGGGTAAGGTGGTTCACACAGCCTATCTAGATCTTGCCAAGGCTTTTGATACCATCCCCCACCCTGGAATTATAGATAAACTCACAAAACTAGGTATAAATCCCTAGGTCACATAATGGGTTGCCAATTGGCTCACTGACAGAACTTACACTGTGAAAGTTGCAGACTCCAAATCCAACTTCAGACCAGTGACAAGTGGAGTATCACAGGGTTCAGTCCTGGGTCCTGTCCTGTTTGGTGTCTACTTCTCTGAAGTACAGGCTAACACAGAAGGTCTTTGGCTCATGAAGTTCACAGATGACTGCAAACTAGGAGCCATAATCGAAACTCCTAATGATGTGGACATCCTACAAAAGGGCCTCACTGAGACAGATGCCTGGTGCCAAAGCCATGGCCTCAAGCTCAATGCCAAAAATTGCATTGTCATCCCCTTTGGTAAAAACTCTGTACCCATGAACTACAACATAGGTGGTAGTATACTTAACACCGAAAGTGTGATAAGAGACCTTGGGACCCAGGTGGACAGTAGTCTCTTCTTTGATAGTCACATCGCCACAGTAGTCAGGAAATCCTTCTATGTGGCAGACCTCATCACAAAAGGTTTCTCATCCAGAAACAAAGAGGTCATTGCTCCCCTCTGCTCATCACTCATTAGACCCATTATAGAGTACAATACCCTTTGTGGTATGTACCTCACAAGACATTTACAACAACTGGAAAGGCCGCAGAAATACCTCACAAAGAGGATTACCAGCCACAAACAGATGCCCTATGCAGACCGTCTCAAAAAACTCCAGTTTTACTCCGTCGCATATTGCCTACTCAGAGGTGATCTCTGCCTAACACACAAAGCTACGTCAAACCCAGAGCTGTTGCACATGCTCCACTTAAAGAAATTCCAATCCCTCCGAGCTACACGGTCTAGGGACCTAAATCTTGTCACCACAATAAACAGAACATGCCGGAGGGATAGATTCCTGTCCCAGAGACTTCCCATACTCTGGAATAAACTACATATCTATATCAAACAAAGCTCCAAATTAGCACTCTTCAAGAAAAATCTTGATTATTGGATGGAAAAAAGGAAATTCACCCCGGGGATCACCTCTGTGGCTCTGCTAGACAGTGGCACAGGAAAATAATTTTCTTGGGTGGCAAAAGCCAGGGTACCTTTTTGGCTGGGCTTGTATAGGCCCCAGGGCCGATAGCCTAGTACCTACCTATGAACCTATGAACCACTATCTACAAACAATTTTATAATGTAGCCACATTCTTTGTTAAATGTCTCATCTTCAGAGGTCATCCTACTTGCCTGGACCAGTTGACCCTTTACCACCCCTCTCTTCTGATATGGTGGGTGGGAACTGGTGTAGTGCAAGTAGGAATTAGAAAATGTCTCCTTTCAATAAATTTTTGATGTAAAACTTCCCCCAACCTTTTGTATATTAACGTCTAAATAATTCATTTGATCTTTATTAAATTCATATGTAAAACTTAAAAAGGAGGTTGTTCCACTAATATAATCAAAAAGTCTTTGAACATATTCTCTGTACTAGTCTATAGGATACAAATATCATCCAAAAATCTCCCATAATATTTCCAATAAAGGTGAAAATCAGAATTTAACACAAAGTGGTCCTCCCAATATGCCATAATTAAATTTTCATATGTGGGGGCACAATGTGCACCCATCGCTACTCCAGTCATTTGTTTATAATATTCACCTTCAAAAAAGATTAAATTATTCTTCAAAATTGTATCCATTAATACAAGAGTAGTTCTAAATACATTAAAGGTAATCCCTTTGTAACCTGCTAACATCTCCTCAAACCATTTTAACCCCACTTCATGCGGTATACATTTAAAAAGATCAACCACATCCAGGGTTACAAAACTTAAATCTTCACTGAATTTTGCAGTATCTAGTCTAATTAAAAGTTCCCAAGAATCATTTAAAATATTTTTATTTTCTTTAACTAAATTTTTAATCTTTTTATCTACAAATTTTGCCAGTGGTGCATTAACAGAAACTTCTGATGAAACTATAGGTCTCAAAATAGGGTTATTCAAGTCTTTGTGTACCTTAGGTATGCCAAATATTGTTGGCACCCTAGGTTTTTCCATGTGTAAAAAATTATATGTATCTATATCTATCAAACCTTCCTTTAACAAATCATTTAAAATCACATACATTTTCTTATAAGTAATATTTACTTAATTTATTGATACTCTAGTATACTTTTTTGAGTCACTTAAATGTCCTTGCATCTTCCCTTCATAGGTGATGTAATCCATTAACACAACACCACCACGCTTATCAGATTTCATAACGTTAAGATTTCTATTCCTGCTGCATAATGTCAAAATTAATTTTTCCTCAGGTGTTATATTTGATTGCACTCTTTGATGTTTTAATACTTTCCTTATTTCAGCTTCCAATACAATTCAAAATTTTACAATTGTGGGTATATAGGTGGATTAAATATACTTTGTTTAGTTAATTTATCACAATTGTTGTTCATACTTTAAAAAACAATTCTAAGTTTTTCCTCCTAATAAAAAGTTTCAAATCCACTAATAACTTAAAAATATCCACTCTCACTGTTGGTATAAAAGAAAAACCTTTTGAAAACAAATCAAAAAATGGTTTAATAACCTTTAAACTAGAACAGTTAAAAATGTTAAAACCACTATAAGACCATTTAAAACCTTCCTGATTGATAATGTTAGTTAATTCCAAGTTCCTTGTCATGGTTACCTCATCCCACCCCCTCCCCCTGAAGTTGTTTTTGGCCCATATTGAACAGGCTTCTTCTGCATCAATCTCTCAGACCTCCTAAGTGGGGGAAATTCCGTGGGATCATGGATGTTAGTATTAGGCCTATAATTGTCTCCTAAACACATCCCTTCCTATTGTATTCATTTTTATCATAATCAAATCTAGTATACTGTTTAGGTTTAAGGTAGTGTGTACATGCTTTATATTCACTCAAATCCCTTTCAATCTTTTTTGCTTTCCTACATTTCAATTCAACCTTTTTCAACAGTTCTTGGTATTTAGCTTTTTCAATATCAATGGTGTACATTAAACCATAAGGCAATAAAGATAGTAACACAATGCGCTTTGTAACAGAATCTTCAGTGGTTTTACCAGGAACTAAATGTAACTTAAATGACATTTTAAATGTGAAATTTGGTTTTAAATGGAACACCAACTGTGTTGACTTTAATGGTACCCATGCAAATCAGTTGTTGGACTTAGAACATCTATTATTTAGATACAAGATGTGGGAAATGGACAACGCATATTTAAAATACTGTTTGCAATTGAGCATTGTACCGAAGGGATTAAGGGTATGTAAGTACCCAATAATGTGAACGAGGGCACGGATTTTCACAAACAATTGACTGAGGCTTTTGAACGCTGTGGGTTTGAAATAATGAGAGCAATAATAAAAAATAATGAAGTAGAAATGGAAAAGATATATACTGTAATTGACCGTACTAACACCGACATTGTAAATGATTTAATGTACACCATTTATATTGAAAAAGCTAAATACCATGAACTGTTGAAAAAGGTTGAATTGAAATGTAAGGAGGTACAAAATAGAAAATCAAAAAAGATTGAAAGGGATTTGAGTGAATATAAAGCATGTACACACTACCTTAAACCTAAACAATATACTAGATCTGATTATGATAAAAATGAATACAATAGGAAGGGGGTGGATTTAGAAAGAGACAATTTTAGGCCTAATACTAAAATCTATGATCCCATGGAATTTCCCCCACTTAGGAGGTCTGAGAGAATGATGCAGAAGGAGCCTGTTCAATATGGGCCAAAAAACTTTAGGGGGAGGGGGTGGGATGAGGTAACCATGACAAGGAACTTGGAATTAACTAACATTATCAATCAGGAAGGTTTTAAATGGTCTTATAGTGGTTTTAACATTTTTAACTGTTCTAGTTTAAAGGTTACTAAACCATTTTTTGATTTGTTTTCAAAAGGTTTTTCTTTTATACCAACAGTGAGAGTGGATATTTTTAAGTTATTAGTGGATTTGAAACTTTTTATTAGGAGGAAAAACTTAGAGTTGTTTTTAAGGGGAGAGTGCTGAACAACAATTGTATAAAATTAACCAAACGAAGTATATTTAATCCATACCACCACCCACACCAAAATTGAATTTTTTGTTTTTGTTGAAAATAAGAAAAATATTGAAATTGAAATTGTGAAATCAAATATAATAACACCTGAAAAAAAAGAGTTGTTTTGTAGTGAAGAAATTATGCAAGGGTTATGAAACCTGATAAAGGCGGGTAATTGTTATTTTGGATTACATCACCTATGAAGATGATGGCAAAAGAAATAAATTAAAAAAGAAATATTAGAAGTAGTATAAAAAAAAAAATATGTGAATATAAAATAATTACCTTTTTAAAAATTTTAAATGAATAAGATTTGATAGATTTTGAAACATATAGAGGACACATGAAAGAAAATAATTAATTCAACCTTTACATTTGGCATACCTATTAAAAAAAGAAAATAAAGGATATGAAAAATTTTCCTTTGAAACCTATAGTTTCTCCATTGAAATACTGCACTTTCAAAATAAGAATAAGTTATGTAGATACTAAGAAAGAAATAAAATAATTTTAAAAAATTATTTTTAATTTTTAATAAGATTTTTTAATGAGGAATAGAAGATCTTTAATGAAGACCTAATTTTATTTGGTTAGTGAAATTTTATGTTTGGTTTTGTTACCTATAATGAAGTGGTTTGTTAAAAGTTTTTGATGAGATGTTAGCAAATGACAAAGGAGATAAGTACAGTGTTTTTTAGAACTACTCTTGTATTAATGGATACAATTGAGAATAATTTTTTTAAATTTGAAGGTGAATATTATAAACAAATGACTGAAATTTTTATGTGGATGCACATTATTATACATATAGATTGGATGTGCCTGTGACATGGGGAGATCTGTGTTAAATTCTGAAATATTACAAAATATTGGATGATATATGATGAGATTTTATGATGTATTAATGGATAGCTAGTACAGAGAATATGTTATCTAACTTTTAGTGATATATAAAACAAACACTGATGATTAAATATTACATATTAATTCCTTTAAGTTATGCAAATTTAATTGAAGATCAATATATTATAAGGCTGGGAATAGACACAAAAAATATAGAATTGAAACATTTTAAATTCCTATTTGCACTTGACTTTTTCCATGTCCCCACATCCTGGAGAAAGTATGTTCAATGAATTTTGATTATGAGAGTTAAAAATGACCTCTGAAGAGTTTTACATATGAATTTAATAAAAGATACAATGAATTATTGTAGATTTAATATACAAAAGATGGTGGAGAGGAAAAAAACTAAAAATATATAGTATATAGAGGAAAAAATTCTATTTTTGCCCCTTGTTAGTAGTAAATGAAAAGAAAAACTAGAGGTTATAATTCAGGTATTAAATGTGTGCATGATGTTATGACTGGTATTATTGTACTAAATGATACAAAGAATGTGGCTACATTATAAAATATTTTGTTCAGAAAAGTTGTTGAATTTGAATATATTAACATCAGAACCATAAAAATATTGATAAAGAAATAAAAATCTAAGATATTAAAATATAAAGAAAGGAAGTACAAATCTAAGATCTCAAAAGGGAAAAAGAAGAAAGAATACCCTGAAAGTACCTGTTGAATAGTTATATTGTATATTGTGTTCAATGTTCTCATTAGTTTATATATTATAAAAAATCATACTGTAACACCAAAAGAACATACTTTAAATTATATTTGAATATTATTGTGTTAAATTATATGAATAAGAAAGTTAAAAATAAAACATGTGGTTTATTTTGATAAATAAATGAAGTGAAAGTGGTTCATTTTAAGGTGGGAGAAGTATGATCAGAAAAAATGAAGTAAACAAATTTTGACATGTTAAAGAAGCTGAATTTGGGGTTTACAGCATAAACATACTTGTTTTGACACAGAAGCTGAATTGGGCAAATAATACTAAAATGGGAAATAAGTTGTTGTAATGACATAGTTTCTATGATTATTGTATTAAAAGCAAGAATAATATAGTGGGTAAATGGGTTGAGCTTGTCAAATTTCTAGTACAAATGTAGGTCTTAATATTATTGGGTTTTTAAGAAATTAATGGTTTTTTATTTATTGGTGTAATTATTTATTTATTAATATTGGATGGTTTTAATTTTTTAAAATTTTTTTATAATGATTTAGGTTTTTTTATTTATTTATTATTTCATTTATAATTTAAATAATAATTCATTCATAATGTTAATTATTTGTATTAAAATTAATATAATTATATGTGTCTATTCTTATATTGTATAATTATTGTCAATTACTTTGTTATAATTATATTGCTGATTTATGAAATCATCCTTTTATATTGTCATGTATATTTTTACTTTTTATATATTTATAAAGGATTTAGGACTATATAGTTTATTTGATTGATTTTTATTATTCATATTGTATTGAAATTAACATATTTATAAATTATTTGGATTAACATTTATAGATTCTTGTGTTTTTATAATGTATGTATTAGTTCTTTTTATATATGAAGTCTTATGTTTTTCTTTTTTGTATTGATTTTATTATGTATTTGAAAGGTTGACAGTGATGTACAGCTGTTGGAATTTACTAGGCTTCTTGTGGATGGAGAGCTTGGGATAGTCAGAAATGTAAAGTTGAGACAGGCTAAACTTATGTACCCTACATTACAAAGCTTGAGGGAGATGGCTGAGGAAGCACCTGGGTCTCAAGGAGTAGAGGAGTCTGTATACGGGAACAAAGGTTTGTTATATAAAGGGTGGACTGCTGGAAGTGGGCTAGAAGGTGAAGTAGTATGGCAGTTGGTAGAGCCTACAGCTATAGTCCCTAATATTCTTTGTGCAGGTGATATTGATGTAGAAAATGTGGCAAATGCATTGCTATAAATTTTCAGCAGTGTAGGTTTTCTGAGGAAGATACTGACTGACCAAGGTGCCAGCTTCATGCCAGACCTGCTGACTTGTTTGTGCAAGCATTGTGGGGTGAAACATGTAAAGTTCAGCCACTACTTTCCCCAGACTAATGGTCCTGTGGAGAAGTTAATCTTTACATTACAGACAATGCCATGGCTATTTGCAGACCAGTTTAAAACGGCAAAGTTAAACATTAAACCCAGTAAGTGCCAGGTGGGTAAGGCAGAGGTCAATTACTTGGGACACAGAGTAAGGAATGGTAAGATTAGGCCAGAACCTGTCAAATTGGAAGCTATTCAAGCATGGCAAGTTTCTGTTACTAAAAAGCAAGTGAGAGCATTCCTATGGACAGTGAGGCACTGTGGAAAATGTGTGTGCAGCTGTGGTACAATGGCTGCACCCTTTATTGACCCAGCTAGCAAAAATAAACCAGATACGGTAGTGTGGACCACAGATTGCTAACAGGCATTCCAAACAATTAAAGAGATTTTGGGAGGACCCCCAGTGTTAGCCAGCCCAAATTATAGTGAATCGTTTGTTGTACAAGTGGATGTATCATATTATGGGGTGGTGGACTGTACTCATCCAAGTTTCCTCAGAAGGAGAGGAACAATGCAGTAGGGTTAATAATGCCAATGCAAATGGATTTCCCAGGAGAGGAGTGGGTTGAATTTCCCACACAGACCTATTTTTCTCAAGCATCATTTTTCAAGGATCACTTGAAAACCATGCTTGAGTCATGGGGATTTGTGAAGAAATTAGACACTTTTATTTGTGCTAGCATGGCTAGCTAATTTCTTGTACATAATTTCAAATTAACCTGCGTATTATATGCCAGCATGACTAGCTATGATATTGTAAATAGGTTGTTATATGTTGATGTATGATCTGTTTGGACAGAATGTTTGAAAGACTTGAACAGTGTCCTTTTCCATTTCTAACTGTGCATGTTTGTGAAGAAAGATTCTAAAAGCAAACTGTCAAGATTCAGCTGATCTTCAGATGATGTCATCTGAATGTTGACAGTTGCTATGCATTACTTTCAGAAGCTGACAGACAGGAAGAAATTTTATAAAACAGCTGTTGGTTGATTTTGAAAATATGAAATGAAAATTAGAACTAGAACAGTTGTGGCAGATAGGCTAGTCTATAAATGTTATATTATATATTGTAATATTATACTCCTTGAAGTCTGATTTTGCCGAGACGTCAGAGTAATAAAGTGTGTGGATTCTTCGCCTGGTGGTCTTCTTATCTGGTTTGGTGTTTCGTCAACTTGTGGTTATATACTAGTCTATAAAAGAGCCTGCTTAAGTCAGTTGTGAGTTGTTGTCAGCTACAGTTATAGCCAGTTGTGAGTTGTTCACAGATGTACTGTGCAATGGATACCCAAAAGGATTAACCAAGAATTGTAAGCCTGCTTTTGCTCTGCTGTAGCAATTTAGTTGAGATCAGGACAGTGTTCTTTAGCCAGATAGGAAATTATAACTAATCAGTTGGATTAGTTAGAGTTTTTCCTGAATGTTGGATTTCTATCCTAGAGTGTTGATTTCATTTTCATGGTGATTGAGTTATGTTTGTTTATTGGAAATTACTGTTTTATATTTTTAATCATTTTGCTCATTACTAAATCTTGTTAACTTACATTGTGGCAGGTCAGTCAGTGTTTTTCTTTAGTCTTTTAAGAGGGCTTATACTTCCCATGATAACACCCCAGGCCACTCCGAAAGCCTGGCTGCTTAGGTTATTTGCTGATTTTTGTTTTAATATCTAATTTTCATAATTGGACACCCGATTAAAATGGCATAAAGACACTCTGATTACTGGCAGCATTACAATAATATTTTGGGGAAGGAGCACAGATGAAAAACTGTGTCAGGCTTTCCCACAAGTGTTTAGCTGTGTGAGATTCACTCTATTTAAGTGTGAGTGTATCAGAGGTCCTAAACTGGGACACCTTGCTCTGGCGTGTGTTTCTGTTGTGGTCTTAGGGGAAAATTGTAGAATATTACTCCTGTTTAAGTGATGGTCTCACATTGGAGTCAGTAGTGAGAACTGAAACTCCTTAGTTACTGACTCAGGATAGTGGGAGATGTCACATTAATGTTGGAAGTCCAGTGGGATATTATCTAGATGTCACAATATATATACATGTACACACGCACACACACATACACACACAAACACACACACACACACACACACACACACACACACACACACACACACACAAACACACACATACACATATATATATATAGAGAGAGAGAGAGAGACAGAGATACAGAGAGAGAGAGATAAATGCATATGTATATATATATATATATATATATATATATATATATATATATATATATATATGGGTCTACTTTCTTAGAACAAATGTATGTTACATCGAATCTGACTTACCCGAGGTATCCAAATCTTCAGTTAACCAAAGCCATGGACTGACAAATTCCTTTCTCTGTGAAAGGAACCCACTTGGCCACCATGTTGAACTTTGCCCTCTAGTCAGTGTAGTGTAATCTCCAAGTTGGTATATTTTAGTACGGTGGTGTGGGTGGCAAAGCCCCCCACTTTGCTGGCCTTAGTTTTCATCTGTTTAGGTTTATTTCCATGGTGACCAAGTGGTTCCTTTCACAAGGAAATCATTTCTGCAGTCCTTGGTTTTGGTTAATTGAAGATTCAGAGAATTCAGCTTGGGTAAGTCAGATTCAATGTAATGTACTTTAGTTCAATGAAAGTAGACCCATACATACATACACATATATATATATATATATATATATATATATATATATATATATATATATATATATATATATATATATATATATATATATATATATATATATATATATATATATATATATATATATATATATATATATATATATATATATCCATACACACACACATACACACACACACACACACACACACACACACACACACACACACACACACACACAAACACACATATACAGATACATACATATGAAGAGAAGAGATAGATGCAAAGATAGCATAAGATTCATATATATAAACACGTGTATTTTACATCTCTGTATGCGTACTTGACTTCCACATTACCAGAGTTTCACCACCTGTTGTACGTACTGCAGCAATATGGACACTTCACAATGGATTTTACCCAGTTCAGTTAGCTTGCAATGGTGTCCCCATATCATCCAGGGTACATACAAATACATTTTGTGTATAGCATATTCTTAAACTGTGTCATGCTAAGATATCAAAATATTTTTTGGCATTTGGTTGTACTTTTCTTTTAATATGTACTCCTTTGCCTGCTTCATAAGGTCTAAAATATAAAGGTGAGTTGACATTTGACAGTCTATCATAGCTAATGACTCCTGTATCTATGGGGTTCTTTCTAAGATATTTAGACTTAGAAGGCTCCACAGTTAATTATGGAGTGGTGGATTTGTATTTACAGGGAGTAGATTCATATGTGACAGCATACAGTATTATAATGTATACAGAGCATTTTTAATGAGATCCATTTAAATATAAAAAATATTGCATGATATGCCTCATCAAGATAAAATTGTGTTACCTCGGTTTTTCAAGAGTTTTCAAATAAATACTAGAGTTGAGAAATTAATATATGAAAGTTTCATGTCTCAAGGACTGTAGTTTACATACAGCACAACAGTCCATTTTATGAAAATATTACATTTCTGAAAGCTGCAACTAGGAGACTATTTTAAAAATGAAAACATTTACTTTTATTCATTTCTTACATACAGCTGTTCTATTTATTGAGTAAAATCAGAATGTTTATAGTAAAGCCTGTATAAATATTCTTGAGGTGAACTAACATGACAGAGCAAATGTTTTACTTAAATAAATCAATTAATTGCTGAAGTTAGTAAGATAATTATATATATGTTTGTCTAAGCATATACTAGAAATTTTAACATTTCCTTGCCTTTTACTATTTATCTATAAATTAATTCCTCTGGTTTGTACATTGAAAAATGGGAAATGTAAGAAATTTAACACATTTATCATAATATAGTTTGCATAGATACATTATTTGAATTTGGTCTGTGGGGAAAAGGCTGTCAGGCAATGTCATTCATTGCAAACAGGGTAACATGATTGCATAGAAATTACTTTGAGTAGTCATGTAGCACACTGTGTGTGTGTGTATATATATATATATATATATCTATATATATATATATATATATATATAGATAGATATATATATATATATATATATATATATATATATATATATACACACACACACACACACAAGCACGCATGCACACATGCACACACATACACACACACTCGCACGAGCACACATACGTAAATATTACAAATTTTGAAGCATAAAATGTCAAGTCCATAATATCAAAATACAAAACACTAAAAGCCACAATATAAAATTAAACTTAAATATGAAAACTATCTACCACTGTGTACTTAGGAATGAGTGGTACCATGAGTCCTGCATGGGAGCAAGTAAAGTAGTTTGATATTTTTTGTCTTATAGTATTATGGTCTTATGATTTTGATGTTCAATGTTTAGCGTTTTAAATTTTTTATCAAAAAATGGTTTTCTGTGTGTGTGTGTGTGTGTGTGTGTGTGTGTGTGTGTGTGTGTGTGTGTGTATGTATATGTGAGTGAGATATCCACCATTTTAAAAATGGTAACTGATAAAATACAGTTTCTATAGTCATTACTCCCAGAATACGCAAGCTGTGGAAGCATATTATATTTTAATGTTATTCCCATGAAGTCAAACTTGAGCAAGGGATTCTTTTTTTTTTTGTTTTTTTTAACCTTTGTTGGGTACTTCTGTTTTCTGTGTAGTTGTTCAACTATGGAGATAATATACAGAAGTAAAGGAATGGGAAATTGTGTGGCTATAATACTTTAATGGCACCTGCAGTTTCAGTGGCTGTTCTGTTTGATGAGTTCAACTCTTCCAGTTTAGGATTAATGGTTTATAGATTGATTAATTATTGTGTTTTTACACACACACATGCACACACACACACACACACACACACACACACACACACACACACATATGTATATATATATATATATATATATATATATATATATATATTATCAGATTAGCGAGCGTCCACTTTCGGTCAAGCGTTGTATGGCAGGCGAGCATAGGAAACACAACACAAATATCGAAGGCAGTAAAATCAATGGGATTGGTTTTACCATGGTCAGTATAATACCCTACTACAAACATCCTCCTACCTCGACCCATGGTAAAAACGCTCTCGATTGATTTTTACCTTTTCGTTTCGACCGTTCGCCTTCGTATCGTCTATACCACGTTCAATTCGAATCTGAATATATATATATATATATATATATATAGATATATATATATCTTTTTATGGGTCTACTTCTAAATTTAGAAGATTCAAAAATTCAAATTTCTTATGGTTGAGACCATAAGATTGAAGTTTTGAAACTTCGTAATTTAAATAAAAAAATAAATTCATGTTTTTGCAGGGGCAAGCTCCCATGCATCTCCCACATCCCCTGCTAATTAAATATACCAGCTCTGAGATTGCACTACACCAAGCAAAATGGTATATATACCATTCCGTGCTGTACGGTGATCTCCATTTAAATGGTTCAAAGTTTCAAAACGTTGATATTATGGTCTTAACCATAGGAAATTCAACATTTTGAAACTTTGAAGTAGACCATCTTTATATATATATATATATATATATATATATATATATATATATATATATATATATATATATATATATATATATATATATATATATATATATATATATATATATATATATATATACATATATATGCCACAATCTTAGTGTCAGACTGACCCTCTACACCCCCATACTGTGGTTGTTCTTTGCCTTCATCATCATCAGAGGCTAAAGATACTCTAACATCAGGTAGTAGGGATTCCACTGCGGTTCTGTAAGAATCAGCTATGATAACAAGCAATAAACAAAACAAAGAGAGAAACAGAGAAAGAAAATAATAAACATGTTGTTATATGAAAGGTATGTTGAGCTATAATAGATGCTAAAGCAATACAAATATTGGTCTCAGACATAAATCCACCTTATATACACTAATAATAAAACAGCATGCTTACCATGTGCTGGTAGTCTTGCAGCCTTCAATCCAGATGCCCCTGTGTGTAAGGAAGGGAGAGTAAAGAAGGCTGACACGTATCACAATGCAAATGAAAGAAGAAAAAGTCCCCTTTATATGTGCAGATTAAGAATCATCTCATACAAAAATCTGCTGACCAGTTGAGTTCCCCCAAGACATCCTCCTCTCTCTCCCTCTCTCCTACTTTGTTGTCTAACTCATACTTATCACTGGCTTTTTATATATAGCAGACATATAAGATATACTTATATAAAGATATATAAAATGTCACTTAACATTTTTATTTTGCACACCTGGAAGTTCTGCTTGAGACTCTCTTGGTCTGTCGTCCACACCTGGCACAACCCAATTTGGTTGTGTCAAGGGCAGGCCATGCCTACTCAACCTGATGGACTTCTTTGTTAAGGTCACCAAAGCTATGGATGAGTGCAAAATGGTTCACAATGCCTACCTTGATCTGGCCAAAGCATTTGACAGAATACCTTGGGCATTATTGAAAAACTCAAAAAGTTAGGTATAACCACTTTTGTCACCCAGATGATAGCCAGCTGGCTCACAGACAGGACCCAAGAAGTTAGAATTGGAGAGTCCAACTCTACAAAGAGGCTGATCACAAGTGCAGTCCCTCAGGGATGGTCCTTTTAGGCTTTTACTTCTCTGAAGTCGAGGCCAATGTCAATGGCTGACTAAATTTGTAGATGATTTCAAACTAGGAGCAGTCATAGAATCCCCCACTGACACAAATGTTCTCCAGGAAGGGCTAACACAGACAAATAACTGGTTTCAGAAACATGGACTAAAACTTAATGCCAAGAAATACATAACAATATCTTTCAGGAAGTCATTCACTCCTGGTAACTATCATATGACAATATATCCCTAAGAGGTGTCCCAATAATCAGGGACTTGGGGATATACACAAACAGCAATCTAGCTTTTACAATCACGTGTCTACAGTGAGGAAATCATTCTATGTTGTGCAACCTATAAACAAAGTTATGACATCTAGATCCAGTGAAGTCACTGTTAGGCTGCATTTGGCATTCGTCAGACCTATTATTGAGTACAATGCCCCCTTTGGTGTGTACCTAACCAGACATATCCAACAACTGGTACATCCACTGAGGTTCCTAAGTAAAAGAATTCAGGGTGTAAGTAACACATCCTATGCAGACTGCCTCAAGGCCCTGTCCCTGTATTCTGTCTCCTACAGGCTGTGGCAGGGAGTTCTATGTCTGGCATACGTTATCCCACACTGATGGACCTTCTGCATATCCACAAAACAAACAGCACCAGAAATACTCATTTTAAAGATTTAAACCTTGCCTGTCAAATGAATAAGACCTGCTGGAGAGACAGGTATGTATCCCAGGGACTACCCCTTTTCTGGAACAGGCTCCCCATCCATGTCAGGCAAAGTTCTTCCCTAATCCAATTCAAGTGTAACTCAGACAGTTGGCTGGGAAATAGGAAATTCATCATTGGTTTGGCACGTATTATCCCTAATGGACACAGGCAGCTTGCAAATGGTTCCTCTCCCAGGTCCCTGCTTGTAAACATTTCCAGTACTATAACCTGTCAGAGGGTTGGGATTCATGGCTTGACTTAAAAAGGCCCTTGTGTTTATTAGACTAGTAAACAACTAAGAAACTCTGAACCAACATCAAGGAATCTGTGTCAACCGTCTGCTGAGGTATCTGGATTTTTGGCAGTAGACAAGAACTCATCTGTTTTAGTCAGTGATGATTTGATAGCAGGACCACCCCATGTAGCCACCTGTTCCAGGGCAACTGCAACCACCCTACAGCAGGAAGATGTTATCATATCACTTTCCATGTGTTGTATCTGAGAGTAAGTTATCCCATGCCCTTCAACAGCATTGATGTCTTCGATCACCTGCTGCATATCCTGTCTCAGGCAGAATTGTCACCTCTGCCTCTCCCTAAGAGTAAAGCTGCATAGTGACATAGAGGTCTGGATAATGACCTCATTTTCTGCATTAGTAATTTATGTCTTGCAGGGTTTAGAATGTCTTGGGCACCATGCCCCTATATGAGTTGAAGTTAAAAAAAAGACATAAAATTACATTTGTAATACACAGACACAATGACTGTGAACTCAATTGTGTATAAAGGTATGCATCCATCATGCGCATAGTAATTGAAAAGGCAATGCTCTCTATGACTACATACAAGTTAATACAAGCCCCCAAAATCATAAAATAACAAAACTTTTCTGTAAAGTAGACAACAGTTGTATAACTGTGTAGCACATTGCAGTGATAACAATACTAATTCACAATGTACAAGTCAAAATGGAGACAACTATTATAGTGCCATGTCCATTGATGTGGAAGGTAGTCAGGTAGATATCACATACTTTAGGCTACACATGTAAAAATACCTGACCTATACAATGATATCAGGTAGCATTCTTTACAAATCTTTGTAATGCAGAAAAATAACTGATATACTTTGGCTATGCTAAAAATAAACCATAAAGAAAAGCAGACACATAAAATAATAGTTGTATTGGGCATTACACTTCATCCTGAATGTTAATCTAAAATCATTCTGTAAAACAATAGCAACATAACTTGCCAAGAAAGCAGTTTAGAAAGTAGATACATCTCCTCAAAATGTATTTAGCAGTATTGAGCTCTCTGGATCCCGATAATCTCTCCACTATGATGGTAGTTCCTTAGCTAGATAATTAACTTTATATAGTGCAGTATCGGCCCTTTGAGCACTGTAGGTATGCAAATGAAGTGTTAAATTGTTAGCATTCCTGAATACCACAATCTGCATTAAGTGCAAGGAAGGGAAACATGGCATAGGGAGCTACAAGATTGCTTGCGCATGACCTATCATTGCAAAGATGAGCACTACGAAGTGTTACCTGCTAATGGCTTACAGGTGTCGATGGTTAATTTGAATGCAGGAGCAGTCAGTGTTTTGTAGTCTTCTTTCTTTGATGTAAACTTACTGAAGGTATTTCAGGGAGTAGAGACTTACCAAAAAGTCTGAAAGTACATTCACTGAACTAGGGGAGCAACATTCCTAACATCCAAATCTGTTTTAATGACCACATTTACTGCCTGATACAATGAAAGGTCATGGTTATTCAAGGGAGTAGTTTACTCATTGATACAGATACCATATCCAATAAACTGAGACAGCATTGCTCTTATAAAAGCATAGATAATGGAATGGAGCACCATAAATAAAAGAGGAATAAAGCTGCAGTGTTTGCCCTCTTTTTAATATTATGTGAGTACATCATCATTCTGACTTTTTCTGATATCCAAATCATCCAGACATTTACTAGCAAATAAGAAATGATGAGTTTCATAACATGTTTCTCTTGCACTTTCAATATGATTTGATCCAGTGTCACATTTTGAGTATATATAAGCATTTTTCTCCTTGCTAATATATGTCTTTGTCTGTGGCAAACATGGGAAATACTCTGAAATGATTGCCCTTTATAACCTGGTTTAATGGTTCAATTCCATACAGGTTTTTGTTACAAAATAGTAAAGTTGAGGAAACATCAGAAATGCATATATAACATACTCGTTTGAAAATGTGTCTTTTTTTCCTTCATCTGATGCATACCATGTTGTTTTATACTCTATCAACTAGCAGCAGTCAATAGCAGTAAACAACACATCACTCAAGAAGGTAAAAATGAAAAAATGTATTAGTAATCCCATTGGTAGTACAGCTGTGACTGGCATTGGTATGCTTTCTTCAGCATGCTGAACAGTACTCAGTGAAGAAATTTGAGCTGTCAGCTACCTGTCTCTGTTGCATAAGGTGTAAATAAAGTGAGCTTAGCAAAGCAGTACAGATGATACAGGGCTCAAATCCTATTTATAGATCATTTTAGTGAGGAAGACCATAATAAAAATTGACACTTATTTTGGTGTATGAACATGCTGAGGTAAGAAACTCAAGTAATCTCTGTATTGAGTAAACCTGACAGATATGTCATCTGAAATTATGTCACTATTAATTGCGTGTGCTGTATGAAACTCTTCCCCATCTCTTTTTCCATTCCCATGCCATTACCTAAAGTCCTGATATTGTGAGACATAAGTAATAGTAGTGATGTGGCAAGGAGATGTGAGAAGGCTGAATGTGCCAGTGTAATGCATTAGTAGCTATGCTCATTGCTCAATATACACTTCAATTCATTTCATGTTCTTTTAAATTATCCAAAACAATTTTTGTAACATTTTTATTTAATATTGTCTTCTGTATTTGAACACTGCTTAGCAGCAAGAAATCAAGATGCACAGTTTAAGGAAAAAAGTGAAACAAAAAAATTGGCTTGCCTTCAGTATTGCAAATAAGCCTAGCATTGATGTATGGCCATCAATACCCTGTATATTAATGACTGGAGAGAATGCACATAACAGATGTCTAGATCTGTCATAAGATGTAAATGAAGTGAGCTGAGTGAAATTAGACAGATGATGCAGTCTTCAAATCCTGTTTAAAGATTATATTTCATTATTCTCAATATGTATGTTTTTTTTTAATTTTTAATCTGCTTTTTCATGTTGATTAGCAACAAGCAGGGTTCACTACCAAAGGAAAAAATGAAAAATTGTATTTAGATTGTAATCAATATCACAAACAATCCTTTACCTTAGCCAGTCATGAGTTGTAACACAAGTTATGATGTTACAAGCAAATTATGAAAGTAGTATTCATGTTTATTTTGTTCTCTCATTAAAATTTCATATTGTTTGTTACTTTGCCAACTTTTGTATTTGTGCACTGCCAAACAGTGCACAAACTCATTTCACTGCCTAAGGAAACAAGTGAAATATTTAGTCTAGGCTTCCTTAAGTAGTGTTAACTAGTCTGGTGGTGTTACATGGCCATCAGAACTCTGGATTGTACTCAGTGAAGAACATTTACTTGTCAGGTAATCTTCTCTGTGGCACAAGGTATAAGAGCACTGAGCTTAGAAAAAAGGACAGCTGATGCATGGTTCAAATCATCTTAATTGATAATTTTACAAACGGTGATCTAAATACATATTTACTTACATTTTTTATGGCATTCAGTTGTTTACAAATTAGCTATTGTCAGTATTTCTAACAACATGAGAACTGTTGTCTGTCTACTTAAATTATTTGTCATTAACTACAAACTAATAATGCATTCCATGATGAACGTTGCTGATTTTGCAAGGAGATTGAAGAAGGATGAATATATTACTTGAATATACTTCTTGTTCTGGTCATTGCTAGATATATCCATTAAAGGAATTCACTTACTGTCATCTTTTTTTCTCTTCTATATATTTTTTCTAATGCCTTTTGTATTTGCTCTCCACTCCACAGCACTGAAATATGGTCCAATGCCTAAGAAAAAAAGTGAAAGATTTAGTTTAGGCTGCTGTATATAGCACAAACAAGCCTGGCAATGGTGTGCTTTCATCAGTAATCTGGACATACTGAGTGGAGAAATTCCAGCTGTCATGTCTATGGCACAAACTGTAAGTGTATTAAATTTAGATAAAAAATGCAGGTGATTAATGGTTTGAGTCCAGTGAAACAATACTTTTATATGTCAGAATCCTATTTCTCACAACACTTTGATTAGGAATGTAAAACTAAACACAAATGAGTATGATAAGTATGTTTATTATAAGCAATGTATCAGTAATCCCTGCATAACTAAACACATATCACTAATGAATGCTTCACATATAATCATAATTTGTGTACAATTTGTTAAACATGACAAGTAAGAGTAACATGCCATACAGATGGTCCTACATGTCCCACAAATAATATTGTGGCTTTTTTTCTCTCCACCTGTCTCTATCCATTTCTCTGTCTCTCTTTGTTCACCTCTTATAGGTTCATAAGTTCATACTAGGCTATCTGCCCTAGGGCATTTATAAGCCTAGCCAGAGTGTGTTTGGCTTTCACCACCCATTTTAAATTAATTTTGCTATGCCCTTTTTCGAGGTTAGTATACTGTGCCTCTGTCTAACAGTGACACAGACGTGATACCCGGGGTAAACCTACGATCTCCCATCCACTCATCAAGATTCCTCTTGAAGAGAGTCATTGAGGGACTCTGCCTAACCTGGACTGGTATTTTATTCCAGAGTGAAGGGAGCCTCTGGGTTATGAATCTGTCCCTCCAGCATGTCCTATTTATTTCAGTGCTGAGGTTAAAGTCTCTCAAGTGCGTAGCTCGATGGGATTTGGATTTTCTGAGGTGCAGCATGTCCATTAATTCTGGGTTGGACATGGCTTTATATGTCAGGCACAGATCGCCTCTGAGCAGGTGGTATGCCACTGAGTAGAGCTGGAGTTTCTTTAACCGGGCAGCATGTGGCATCTGTTTGAGCCCTTTGATCCTCTTGGTGAGGTACTTTTGGGGTCTTTCCAGTTGCTGCAGGTGTCTGGTAAGGTACATCCCAAAAGGGCATTGTACTCAATTATGGGCCTGATGAGGGATGAGTAAAGAGGCACGATGACCTCCCCTGATCTAGATGTGAATCCCTTCATGATTAGGTGGGCTATATAAAATGTTTTTCTAACCACTTTGGCCACGTGGTTGTCAAATGAGAGATTGCTATCAACTTGGGTCCCCAGGTCCCTAATTACGTCTTCTGTACTTAATGGATTACCACCTATGTGGTAATTTGTGGGCACTTTGTTTTTGCCAAAGGGGATGACTATACACTTTTTGGCGTTTAGCTTGAGGCCATGGCTCTGGCACCAGTTGTCTGTTTCTATGAGGCCCTTTTGGAGGATGCTTGTGTCGGCTGGAGAGTTGATTATGGCGCCCAGTTTGCAGTCATCTGCAAACTTGGTCAGCCACAGTCCTTCCGTGTTGGCCTGTACCTCTGAGAAATATATACCGAACAGGAAAGGTCCCAGGACTGAGCTTTGTGGGACGCCACTTGTAACTGGTTTGGAGTCTGACATGGCTCCAGCAATTCTAACCATGTGGGTTCTGTCCTTGAGCCAATTTGCAACCCAACTAGTGACATAGGGGTTTATATTTAAGCTGGTGAGCTTATCTACAATGCCCAAGTGGGGTATTGTATCGAAGGCTTTTGTGAGGTCCAGGTAGGCTGTGTGGACTACCTTCCCTCATCAATGGCCTTGGTGACTGTTTCAAAGAAATCAGCCAGGTTTAAGAGGCAGGATCTGCCCTTAACAAAGCCGAACTGGGTAGGATCCAGTGTCTGTAGGTCCCCAATATCTTTATTTATGAGGTCCATGATGATCCTTTCCATAGCTTTGCAGACCAAGCTAGTCAGGCTTATGGGGCAATAGTTTCCAGGATCCGTTGAGGCACCACCTTTGTGGAGAGGGACCACTGTTGCTGTACGCCACTCTTTGGGTACATATCCTGTAGTAAGGCTGAGATTGAACAGTAGTTTTATGTTTGGGTTTAGCTCTTCTTGGAGTTCATATAGGACGCAGCCCGGGATACCGTCTGGTCCCATTGATGCTGTGTTTTTTGCTTTGGAGAGGGCAGCTCTTACCTGAGCATCTGAGATGTCAGGGGGGCAGCACTCGGCTGGGATAGATATTTGCCCTTTTGGTGGGGAGGGGGGGAGTTTGCGCTGAGCCTGTCAGCTTGGATGCTGGCAATGTCTGTGGGTTCAGTGTATTTTTTGTCATTTTGGACTAATTCTGAGCATATCTGGGAATTCCCACCCAGGTTCCTAACATAACTAAAGAAAGCCTTGTGATTATCCTTAGTGTCCTGTGCAAATTTTCTCTCGAAGCTGGCCTTAGACGATTTTATGAGTGCCCGTAGTTTTTTGCTAATACTGATCAGAGATGCCTTCCCTTTTTGGGATTTTGCTCTATCATGTAGTATCTTCCTCCTTCTATTGTATAGTTTGTTTATGGCTGGGGTCCACCAGACAGGACGTCTGCCTTTGGAGGATTGGGTCTTAGTTTTATTTGGGATTGCATGATCCATGCATTCCTGAAGGTGTTCATAGAATGCATTTATAAAGGATTCTGCGGTCTGGGCTGTATTCTCCACAGGTCCGGGGGCTTTGAAGGATTCCACCTCGGTTTTGAGGAGTGTGAAATTTGCTTTAGAGAAGTTTTTCACTGTGGTTTTCAGGGCAAGGGGTGGAGTCGGGATGTGAATATCCAGTGAGATTAGTTTATGGTCTGATCTTACCAGTGAGGGATACACTTCTGGTCTGGAGCATAGAGTCCCCATGTTGGTGATGATCAGGTCCAGTATGTTTTCCCCTCTTGTGGGGATTTATGCTTCAGTAAGTTGTCACTGTCCTTCAGTTGTGTTATTTAAATGGAGCAAAGTAGTAATTTCTTTGTAGCATGATGAGATATGCTCACATGCAGAAACAGATTTTTGAGTACTTCTAAAGGTTCTATTCCAGGCACTAGCTATGTGTTGCTAACTGTTTTTAGTACACCAATGTATGTGCAACTGTTGGCTACATATTGTTGTGAGACACCATTATCCTGCCTCTATCATAAGCTACTTTGCCCTGCCTCCCTCTCACTTTATGTATCTCTCCCTTCTTTTTCATTAGTCTTAAATTTCTGCACTTGCACAATGTCTGGCACTGAGAACCAATTGCAACTGAGGCTAAATGGCAAAACCTTGTGAGTTTTTGCCTATGGCCACATTACTCTGGCACCCATTGCACTACTGTGCTTAGGTCTGTATAGCCTGTTTGGTCTACTATTCAACAAGCTGAAGAGTTGAATGCACAGCTTACAGCTGTCAAGAGGTTAATAAAGATTAATATATACATTTTCTGCAATTTGCTGTCACATGGGAACATGTTGAGATATGACTTCCTATGTGGTGTGCTTAAATAATAGTCAGGTATGAATTCTTTCTTTTTTGTAATGCTGTCGAGATTCAAATCTAAATGCATTCAAAATTGTTTTTGAATGTATTCCATGAATCTGGTGGCTTTAAATGCTGTCTACACCTTTCCTTTATACACCCTTATATTGCTGCTATATTAATGTCGTGGCTCCCTAGTGTAAAGCCTGCCTTGTACAGATCTTGCCTGAAATATAATGATGATAAACTAAACAGTAAGAATACAGAAACGTGAAAAAATGAAACATGCAGTAATGTGTTACTGCGTCTGTGTTGTGTATTCCTGTCACCAACTGTCAACCCCTTCCCACCACTTTTGTGTCATCCATTAAACCTCTTTGATTCCTAAATGATTCCAGAAGTCATGTTTCCACCAGCAATAACATGTTTGGTCACTCAAGTGTTCCATAATACCCCTGTAGTATTCATATAAGGATTGACTAAATGCAGCTGTCATGACAAATAGGTAAATCATGAAACATGAAACATGACCATAACAGTTATCTGTATACCAGCAGGTTCACATATGGTCATATGCATATAATGCTTCTTTGAGTGATAGTCAAAAAAGACCACCAACAACTATAGCTAACGAAAGTTCTAAGTTCAACACCTCAAGATATGATTATATATGCAATAATACTTTGCCATCATCATCACAACTGAGTCTGGCTATGCTGCTTTTCTGGCAGATAGTACAAAAAAATATTCTTTGTTTAGATTGCATAATGTCTGCATGCCTGTATTGAATTTTGACCACAAGTTTACTTGTTTCAAAATGATGTTGACTCAATTAATTCAGTTGGTTACTGTATAAATGCTCTCCAAAGGTAACACTTGCCACTATGTTAGAATGTTAACCTATCAATATATAATCCATCACTGGTATTATTCACTGCACTGCCTTACATGGGAAATGACTCTTTGTCTTGTTTATTCAGATTGTGCAATCATTGCGCAAGACAAGTTTGCAATCATCCCAAAATGAACTGGCAGAAAACTTTAATAGATAATTCACCGGTTTACTATTGTGATTTTCCTTGACATCCCTTTCTGTGAAACCAGTACCTGTCCTTCACAGTAACACAATGTATATGAAGGACAGTATATGAATATTAGAAGGGAAGTATGTCATTACATGTGATAATCACAGTATTGTTACGTTGTCATGTGCACACACATCCACTTGTCCCAAAACCTGGTGATGCATAGCACTGTCTGTTGCAAACAGTGGATTTTTACCAACTACAATTATGTTTTTTTACATCATTAAACTCAGAGTTCTCCTGTGGTACTCATGGATAATATTGTGGCCTCTAGGTTGTGTAAATAGGTAGGAGGTTCAATGCTCAACATGGAAAGCTTGTGTATGTTTGTAATACGTGATGCTGTGTCCACTTTGCCTGAATAGAATATATTTAACTTTGCATACAGTTCCCTTATTCCAATTTCAACAGAAACATCCCCTCTGAAAAACAATGATGTAGTCATCCTGTCAATCCCATTAAGAATCAGACTTTTCCTGTGCTGCTTGTGAATAACACTGGGTTTTCTAGACTATGTCACTAAATAGGTAAGAGGGTCAATACACAATCTGGAAACCTTCTGTGTGCGTTTAAAAGTTTGTGCTGTGTCCACATCTCCTAAGCAGAATACTTGAATGAGACGAAAGCGCTAAACTTTTAATAATAACACTCTGGACAGTCTGCAAACCTCTGTACAGTTGAGAGGTATGGTTTGGGATTACTGGTGTTAGGCTGCAAATTAATTTGGAATCCATGGACTTATTAAACAGAAAAATATTAGAAAATATTGGAAATTATTACAAAGCAGTTGTGAATGAGGTATGATTATTGAGTTCACTTGAGGAAATATTTGATGTTTTCATATGATGGGCATACTACAATACTGCAGGTTTTCACTGTAAATGGGAAATCATTACAGCAGCAGTAGAAATGAATATTGATCACCAAGAAAACCATTTGCTTTGGTGTCTTTTAGTGATTATGTATACATGATAGAAATGCATCAGTTTAACTAAAGTACTGAAGAGGCAAGTAAGTTTTGTTGGCTGAACATATTGTCTTTGCTGTTCGATTCCTGAGTGTCACTGGCATTATTATGAATGCAACAGTGAGGTAGGGCCTAGTGAAAGGATAAATGTGTTAAACTGCTTTCTTTACTTGGCTGGACTCTGCATGCATATATAATGGGGTTTATGTCACACAACTTTTATATCTGAAGATAGTAGCTATTTTTTGAGTGATCACTCTATGAAAAGCTTTTGTGTATGACTGCAGTATTTTATTTACAGGGTCAGCAAGGGAAACAGCTAAGGCAACAGCAAGTTTGTGGACTGCAAAGTAGATATAATAGACGTAACTACACTGTTTTCAATGTAAGTGTGGACAGTGCAAACATTTACCTGTGAATCACAAGTAGCTGAGTATGGTTCATTAGTATATGCCATTTTACATCATTTCTCATTTATGCCTCATTTTTGCTTCATTTGCTTAGGCTTATTCATGGCCATCATGAGTTAATGCAAGTGGCTTCTATGAATCATGGCTAAGGTGTACTCATTTGTGCACAGCAGGGATAGACAAAATGTCTCTGTGAAATGAGTATGAATTCTAGCCTATAAATATCACATTTTATAATCATATCAGAAACAGAAATTCATTGAAATTAGGATGGTACTTTCGACAAATGCTACTTTGAAAAAATGAATCCCTGAAGTGAAAACTAAACCCCAGAAAATGAAGAAGGATTGAATTTTGAATTTAAGTTAAGAGCATTGATATATTTGCTCGCAACTTCAGGAATATTTTATACTCCAGTGAAATGATGTTCTCATATTGCAACAATACAATACTTAGTATGCCTTAAAATATAACAGTTTTGGGTTCTGTTTTAAATTACATAAATTATTGATATCTGACTGATACCAAATCAAGTTGTTATGAGCTACTTTATTACATTTCAGTTTAACACTGTGGTGATCCTAGATAGGGTCACATAACTACAGCTGTATGATATGCATTTTGTAACCAGTCCAGCGACAGAGTGATCAATGTATTGGCCAATCGTTAGCTACCAGTTCAGACAGGAAAAACAATATAAACTTTGTATTAAAGTTTAAGAAATATAAGTTTGTTTATAGTTAAGTCTTCCAGGGGAAAAGCCCAGGGTAATTTGAAGCTGTAAGTAACAGGTTATGGGTAGCAAACACCAGAATGAAGAGTTTTTAAGAAATAATTTTAAGTGTAACTGATATCTTTTTGATATCTGATGAATCTGTTGTCCTTTACAGAAAAAAAATTGTACATTGTATTCTATCTGTCCTCATTCACAAACTCTAGAGGGGATTATGAAATCCTTAGACCTGGAGGATATACCTTTGGTTATCTGGGCAAAATAGAATGATTTCCTAACAATAACTAATGTGTGATTATCAATGGCATAGTTATTGGCAATTAAGGTACATGGATCTCTAATGACAGTGTCAGTCTTAAGGGAGACCTGTTTTATGTGATAACTATTAAAATATAATTATTTCCAAAATGAAACTGCTTTACATTTTGGTATTAAATTTAATATCATGATAAGAAAAACAAGCATTTCTTCTAGCAGTCCCTTTTGGAGGATATGCCAGAGCACGAGGAAGTCTTTAACAGAACCCAGTTTGCAGTAAATGGTTAACTTGGTAAGCCATAGACCTTTTGCATCTGCTGTAGCATCTGAGAAACAGATGTTAAAGAGTAGGTGACTCCAGAGAAAGACAAAGACAGAGGAAGATCTTTGGAATACCATGAGTAATGTGTCTTTTTAGATAAGAAGGTACTGGTAAAGCTACTATGTGCATTCAAATGGAGATCCAGTTAGTAACATAATAGGTGCTGCAGGGGTTTAGGTTAAAACCGGTGAGTTTGTCAATAAAGCCAACATGTGGAATCAGATTGAACTACTTTGTGTGATCTAGAAAGCTGTATGGACAAAAAGACTTTTCCTCAATTGCATTGGTTACATCACCCCTCCAAAAACATATATATTAAGGAGAGAAGATCTAGCATGATTACTTGATTAGAATTAAGGGTTTGTAGATCACCAGTTCCATTGTTTATGAAGTTGACCAAAAAGTTATGTCCCATGAGTTTAAAGACAATGCTGATGGAACTAATAGAATAATAATAGCCAGGATTTGTGGTGCGGCAACTCTCATGGACTGCCACCACAGTCACCATTCTCCAGACATTAGGTTATATAGATATGTGTGTGTATATATATATAGACATACACACACACATACACATACTATATATATATATATATATATATATATATATATATATATATATATATATATACACATATACACTGTGGAGCGATTAAAGTTAAAAACGTTTACAGGGGTGCAAGCGGTTCAGGCAACTTATAATTAGTACTAACTGGGACACAGCCTTTCATATTATCTGGGCCTGTGCTAGAGCTATTGTTTTTATTGTTGGTGATGTTAGATAACAGTTTTTTGATATGGTACATAATGATTCTGGAGGAAGGAAAATTTAGACATTCAAGGAAGGGAAAAGTGGGTGAGTGTGAGGGGTGAAATTAGAAATGAATTCTTCATCTAGTGATTGGCTGTTGCTTTGTGATCCGAATAGATAGTACTGTTTAAGCTCAGTGTAATGTTGGAGTTACCACTGATACACTTGTAATTAAACATAGCCTTAGGGTTATCCTTGTAAGAGCTGGTTACTTTCAGTTCATACTTTCCATAATATTTCTAATGCTGGATTTAAATGCTGGACAATCTGAGTAGCTTGTTATGGCAGCATTGGGGAGTCTTTCTTATGAGACAGCTACTAGTTTGTCCTCTTATTGTTGAGTTTGATTGTTCAGGAGATCCACCAATAAGGTTTTATTCTGAATTTCCTGTTATCCTTTTGTAGAATGGGGACGGGGTTGTACATACTTTGGGTTATATGGACTTATATGTCAGAAGCATATGTAATGGTCTTACTGAGTTTGTCATTATGGGGGCAATTCTGCATTTCTTCCAGCTCTCAGAGAAGGATGTTAGGACGGGTGTGATTCACTCTCTGAACAGGTTACAGATATTTGGGATATTTGGACAGGATAGTAGTAGTAGTTTTGAGGGACAGGGAGAAAAATGATACTTTAGTGGTTGGATTTGATCAGGGAGGTAAAACCATTACTAGGAGTGAATACCAATGCAACATCTCTAAAGATGAGGTAAAGTAAGTTAATGTGTTTATCGGAAAATTGTAATGTTCAATCCAGAGAGTTCATAATGATAAAAATGTGTACAGAAATTTTACATTTAATGGATAATTGGCTAGAGTCATCTAAGATTAGTGCATTGAGATTAGTACATTGGAATTAGTACCTTGGGATTAGTGCACTTGGATTGATAGGTATAGACCATAATTTACTGAAAAGGTTGTGGCCATCATGAGACAGTAAGAGTAATCTACAGCTATACACTAATTTTGTAGCTGGCTTCATTTAGTGTGACTAAGGTGTGCAGCACTTACAAATAACTTTCTTAAGGGATTTTTCTTGAAGTAATGAGGGAGTGAATACAATTAGATACTCATCTGTTACACACAAATAGTCTGAATGAGTGATAGATACAGCACCCTGCATGGAGGGAACACTATCAGTACAGGGAGACCAAGCTTGAGTAGCTACTCATATTTGTATATGTTTGAGTGTCAGGAAGTTCTCACAATCAGACAATTACATTTTTTGCTCAGAGACCTAAGATCTGAGCAATGCCACTTAATGTAAACCAGACTGGAATTTGCTAGGTTGGAATGTCAAGGTGATATATGCTACTTACAAAAGTGATCTAGATAATAAACAGAAACCCTGAGGAGAGAGATGCAACACATTCCTATCAAAACATTCTGGTCATTTGGTTATCTCCTCCATTGCTAACATACACTGGATCCAGCTAGAAGGACTACAGTTAAAAAGCCAATTGTTGCAGGCAAGTATGACATCTTGGAATTGTGGCACCTTTTTTTGGAGATGGAAAAATACTACTTAAACAAGACTCCTTCCTTGTTCAGTTATATATTTACAAAGATCTTAAATATATCTCTCTGCATCTCTGCTAAGGTTGGCTTGACTCCATTGGTGGTAACTATAAGGTCATTCTTTAATTTGTGATACAGAGTACATAAGAGTTCTATACTACAACAAAACATGAACTGAATAAAATAAAAACAGAATGGGCTTATAGTGATATGCAAATTGTTTACTTTTAAACTACAAGACCTGGTAACCAGGATGTTCATCTTCAAAGATACATGCACAAGAAAAAAAATCACAGTTTATGTTAAGAATAGCATACAATTCCATACCAATTAACTTTCTTAAAGTGCACAGTGCTATAAATTAATACTTAAATGTTTAAATATAATATATAATTATACATTATTATGCTAATGATAATTTATGTGACATTAATACAAAAATGATGCAAAGATCCAATTATTTAGATTAATAAATGTCAAGGAACCTCATGCATATGGTATACAAAAATCTTCCAAGTATATCATTAAGCTCTGGTTTACCAAAGTCTATGTTCAAAATGACAATGTACAGCTCAGTTTTATAATGACTTGTCTCTTTACATGCCTACACAAACATGCATTCTGTAGGACCCTGCTAGAGTAATCCATGTTCAAAAGGTATCTCACAAATATGTTGCAATTTCACTACTGTATGAATATATGATATAGCTAGACCGCATATACAGCGGGTAAAATGAACTGTGAAAAAAGGAAAAACAAATATAGAGGATAAAATAGTGTGAACAGATAAATAATTGTAAGTCATGCTTTTAGTGATGACAAGAGCTCATGCAACACTCATTACAAAGTTATATCAGTACTAAAATTCAAGATATAGAGATCAAAGTCAAAAGTCAAAGGCAAAGTAAACTTTGTCAGTCAGAAATCACACACGTGCAAAAACTGAACGAAATTCTGTATCTCCAGACTCAATTTGCAGACAACATATAGACTATTTTCACAGACATTTACACATGTAACACCTTGCTATTACATCACAGATATGCCGGTAGACAGACTAATATTGCACATAGTTAGAACACATTTTAACACTTTTCAAACTGAATACTTACATGCGTGAAACTTTAATATTGCACAGGTAATTGGTTAAGACATCGCATTGATCCTTGCACAGAAAGAGACATTTGAGCATTACACTGTGAACATTAGAGTATTGCACCATGGTTAATTTATGAATTTGCATGTATTGCACTGAAAGGAGAGATATTTTACTGCATTGCTACTGCCCTAGATGGCCTATAAGTTACAGTCATGGAGAATATTGCACTAAGTATTAGGTGAGACTGGTAACCAGGTTCTTGCACAATTTGAGACAGTAATGTGCATGAATGATAACATGGCTGGCTGTTACTAACTTTGTTATCCCACTACATTAGTCCTCCTTTGTCTGTAGTTTAGCAGATATTACCCTTACCTTTGATTCTGTCAGATCAGAAGAGTGTGGCTTCTTTTCCCTCCTAAATGCTTGGATTAATTTTTCCCCATTATTGACAGTGCTGTGTAGCATAAGAAAGGTTGTGTAAACTTTAATGTGCCATCCTTCAATGAGATAGTATTCTGAGATCCCATCTACCAGAGCTGGTAGTAGCTCAGTTGGATATAAAAGATCCTATGACACTTATCAAAATCAGACCACTTTCTTAAGTTATTCCATTCAGTTTTTCAATTTAGTAATCATTTAATGAATCATTTTAACATAATGGAAAATAGACAAAATATACATAAAGCAAAAACAGTTTCACATAAAATTAGCAAACAAAAATTAAATGCAACCCCTTAGTTCATCTTCATTAATACATTATTGTAAATAACTAATGCTTATCTTCTTCTCCACATAACTATCCACATTTTATTACAACTATGCTTATAACATTTATTTAGTCCACAGGAAAATGATCATAGTTACCATATATTTTATTTTTTTTCATTCTTTTTATTGCATTACGTTTTTGCCTTAACCAAATTTATTTTGTAAAACAATCTCAGCATAAACTCATTTTCAATGAATCTGTTCTCTTTTTCTCTTGTCATAACTAAATTTAAGTAGTCTTTCATCTATTTTTTCTACATGGATAGTTCATATCCTTAGCATGTTACTGCACCAATTCTTCCTTATTTTGTTAACCCTTTCCTCCCTTAAGATTGTTTGATATACTTATATTGTTCTCTGTTTGACAACCTTCTTTCTCCTAGTCTGTTTTACATTTTCAAAACAAAAATTTATTTTTAACAGACTACTCAGCAAATGGGCAAATAGAAAATAGTTTCTCGACTTTTTTTATTAACAAAATTTATACAAGAACCTATATATATGTGTATATATATATATATATATATATATATATATATATATATATATATATATTCTAAACTCTTTTACAAAACTCAACATCTTATCACCAAAGCAATATTCATTTACTATTTCAAGCATTTCCTTATGTGACATTCTGTCAGATGCCTAACTTGTATCTCCTACTATAATTCTGCACAATCTTCATAGCAATTTTCCTTTTTAACTGCAACAGCTATTGCATAGTTCTTTTACTAAGTAGCAACACAAATTTCTTATGCAACATATCCTATCACCTTGTTAACACCAACTGCAGGATTATTATTACTAATTATATATTGTTTGTTACACAAAGACAGAGATACCCAATTTCTTAAATAGTTTCTTTCTTTGCTTTTCCAAAGTTAACTACTCTGATGTAATTATCCTCTGTCTTTCTTTCCCTCTTTTCCCATTCCTTCTCCAGTTCTTATAAGACTTCTAACTTTCCAATTTATCTTCCTCTTCTTCCCATATCAAACATTTTCAAAATCCAGTATAATTTTACCCTTCCTTAATTATCCACCTCCCTTCACTTTCATCAGATACTTTTTTCTTCCTATTGTATATTAGCATATATAGTTCTTATATTACACTCACATAACCATTTTACCCCACACAGAAATAAACCGCATGCCTTTTCCTTTCCCTTCCTGTAAAACTTTCAGAAAATTCATAATCTTTTCCCATTACCTGCCACATGCATTATATTCCTATTTTCATCTTTTACAATGTTCACAAACAAAGGATTTACCTCTTTCTCAATAATGCTGTAAATCTTTGTTAATGCATTTACTTCTTTATTCTCTCTTCATTTTCTTTATACAACATTCTTTCTTTAAATAATGCCCCAAGTTTTTCACATTTCCCTATATTCTTCCTTTTCTTTTCATAGGTTCATAGGTTCATGGGTTGGTACTAGGTTATCAGCCTTAGGGCCTATACAAGTTTAGCCATAACAATTCCCTGGCTATTTCTTCCCACACTATTTACTTCATTTCATAGTCACCATACCAATATAAATAACCCCATTTGATTACTTCTTATATGCCCTCACCTTATCTCCCAAAGAATCATATAAATCATTCTTACTTAAGTGATCCAACCATATATTGTGACAATATCATTCAGACTCCATTATCAATTTTTTCCCAAATACTTTCTACCAACTTTATATTTTTTTCTCATGCATTTTAAAATTAAAGTTTATATATACTGCCCCTGATCAGAAAATCCCATATATTTACTGCAACCTTTCAGCTCCCACAACACCATAAAAATATATATATATTTTCCGATGCATTATTAACAAACATCTGATTCCCTAATGGCCCTTTATCATTCTAGAATTTTCAGCTTCTTTATCCTACCATCTCCTTACCAAACATCAACTGAAGTTTCCCTCAAATGCAGTTATTTTTAAAGCTATTAGATACTTTTGCTTACCTGTTTATTGGTGCTTACAAAGCAATGATGATTTTAATGAAAGTTTCATCATATAAACAATCACATATTAATAATTTCTCTGTTTTCACTACAATATAGTTCAGGTTCATGAAAACTTTTAGGCATTACAAATACAGGAACTTCATTAACTGAAGACACATTATAAAAATGTTCATTGCTTAACTTTATAATTGCCTGAATCGGTGCACCCATCACATCTGTAGGTTGCAGATTCTTCACCTAAAAATAATTTATTTTGGCACTGTTTAGTTAGAAATGGTGAATGCAATACATTCCATCTTGTCTCCGATTTCTCCCTCTTCTGCCTTGACTCTGAAATAGAAGTAACTACTGCTTTGTTGGAAGGTCATGTTTAATTAATGAAACTAAAGGAATTCTTACTTACCACTGCATGTTTACATCTATTCCTGTGCACCGATACAAAACTAAACAATACCTGCTTATTCTGTACATACAGTTCAAAGCAGACACATAGCCCCACATAAGCTGTGACACGTAAATGTAACCATCCTAAACCCCAATGACCTCCAAGATGAAGTAAACATAACAAAATCCCTCAGCAGCCCTGAATGCACTATTTCAAAACAACACCCACATCAACACATACAGACAAATCTCATGGAGTTTCTATTTCTAAGACCATAAAGCAAGCCACCACAAAATCCAACATTTTAGTATTTTGAGACTCCATTGAGAAACACACTAATGTCTTACTCACCAGGCTGAGTAAGAAGGAAATCATGGTCAGTTGCTTATCAGGGGCCAGGATATGACACATTATGCACGCACTCATGGCATTGGACCACAAGTACCAGTATGACTCAGTCATAGTCCATGTGGGTGTAAGTGACTTCTAAGATAGCATGAAATATGATCTATTAGGCTCTCTGGAATTGCTATTTAACTGTAGTCTTCAAATAGGCTTCATGCCTCATGAATGAAGAACAACAACAGTCATCCTTCTGCATAAAGGTGGGCCATCTACAGACCCTGGAAACTACAGGCCCATAAGGTTCACTAGTCTGATATGTAAAGTCATAGAAATAATTGTCAAAGAAATGATCAGTAATCTCCAGACACTGGACCCAACCCAATTTGGTTTTATTAAGGGCATGTCATGCCTACTCAACCCGGTGGACTTCTTTGAGAAAGTCATGAAAGAAATGGATGAGGGGAACATTTTTTACACTGCCTACCTTGACCTGCTCAAGACATTTGACACAATAACCCATTTGGGCATTGATGACAAGTTCAAGAGGTTAGTTATAAAACCTTATGTCACCCAGTGGATAGCCAGCAGGCTCACACACAGGACCCAGGAGGTTAGAATTGGGGAGTCCACCACTACAAAGAAGCCATTCATAAGTGGAGCCTCTCAGGGATTGGTCCTGGGACCTCTACTTTTTGGCATTTATTTCTCTGAAGTTAAGACCAATGTTAGTGCCCTCTGGCTGACTAAATTTGCAGATGATTGGAAATTAGGAGCTGTCATTGAATCCCCCACTGACACAAATATTCTCCAGGAAGGGCTGACACAAACAAATAATTGGTATCAGAGCCATGGACTAAAACTAAATGCCAAGAAATGCATAATAGTATCCTCTGGGAAGTCATTCATACTAGTAACTATCATATTGACAACTCATCTCTAAGAGTTGACTCAGTAGTCAGGGACTTGGGGACACACACATAGACAGCAATCTAGCCTTTGACCATCATGTGTTTACAACAGTGAGGAAATCATTCTGTGTTTTGCAGTTTATAAACAAAGGTATAGAATCTGGGTCAGAGGAAGTCATTATTCCACTGTATTCGGCATTGATCAGACCTATCATAAAGTACAAAGTCCCTTTGGTATGTACCTAACTAGGCATATCCAACAATTGGAATGTCCATAGAGGTTCTTCACTAAAACAATACAGGGGCTTAAATAGCATGTCCTTTACAGGCCACCTCAAGGCCCTATCCACATATTCTGTCAACTAAGGGGTTGTTGAGGGTAAATCAATGACTGGCATACAAGGCATTGTGAGACTCCAGTCTGATTGACCACCTGTATATCTGCAAAACAACCAGACCCCACTCTGATGGGGTCTATATTAGTTCACTACAATTTATTTTCAGAGAATACGTATTTATCAACCCCTATTCAGTGAAAATCACTTTCGTGATTCACTGAACATTCCAAGGGCAAAAACGTAGTAGGGCAACTACCCAACTTTTCCCTTTTCTCCACTGTAGTGTGATCTTGGAGTTGGTACATATAGTTGGGGGTATGTGGGGGGTGCAGCCCTTTACATTGGGGGGACAAAGGCCCCCACTTGGGTGGGTTTGATTTAGCTAGATGTGGGTCAGCTGTGCTTCGGGGCAAGTATTTCTTTGCCTTTAGATGATTCAGTGCATCACAGAAGCGATTTTCAATGAAAAGGGGTCCATGAATGCATGTTTGCTGAAAATAAATTTTGGGAAACTAATATAGATCCCCTCTGATGGACCTCCTGCATATCTGCAAAATAAAAAGAACCAGAATTACCTGTTCTAAAGACTTAAATCTTGCCTGCAATATTAATAGGACCTGCTGAAGAGACAGGTATATATCTCAGAGACTACCTTTTATCTGGAACATATTCCCGATCCTTGTGAAGCAGAGTCCCTCTGTAACCCAATTCAAGTATAACTTGAATGATTGGATGGGGAACAGGAAATTCATACCTGATCTGGCACCTATATCTCTAATGACATAAGCAGCCTGAAAATGGTTCATGTCCAAGGCCCCTGCTTGTAAATGTTTCATCTCACAAGCCCCTGCTTCCCCTTATCAAGGGTACCAGAACTTGTCAGAGATTTGGGATGCATGGTTAGGCTTAAAAAGTCCCTTGCGTTCATTAACCAATGAACATATGAACCTATAAAATACACTAATTACATAGCATCATTCTATGAGGCATTGGCCTTCCATTCATAAAATTTGTCCAAGCTTTATCATCTGATCATCTGATGTCAAGACAGGCTGCACCTCTGTAATAATTACTTTTAAGCCCATAACAGTGGGCTGGCTCATTGTTTGCACATGAATTTCAGCATTTTCCAGATTACTGAATACAGTCTCTCTTCATTCACCCTCAAGTTCCAACAGGTTTTCAATTGTAATAGCCATTCCTTTCATCCTTCTGCTTGGAGAAAAAAAAATCAGTGCTACCCTTTAAAACAGATTAGGAGAATTTCTCCAATGTACTGGGAAAACTTCCTTTGGTCTAGATGAATACCACCTTGGTTCTAGCCAGAGAAAATGTCATTGGCCTAGTGCAACAAACCCATTCAAAAAAAAACTAAAGAAATTTGAAGATGGACAGGTACAAGTCTACATGTAGACATTTTTTAAAAAACTATTCCAGAAGTATATAATCATTTGAAAAAGATTGCTACAGTGACTGCAAAAAAAGTTTATTAATCTCATTTTGGATTCACAAAACTTTGTTATGTCTCTTTAAATTAAGTACAAAATTTAAAATGCAGCAATATATGCTTTCTGAAAATGTTCCTTCTATTTCTTTGAGTAGTGGAGAATCTATCCTTTTCATGAAAAGTCATTTTGTGTTTTCCATACTTTTACTGCTTTAAAATTTTAACATAGAGAGGATGTCATGGTTGCTTAAACAATGGATGAAAGATCAAGGCCTTGTGTATCCTTTCAGTAAAGAATTTGTCTCCCAGTATCAATCAACAGCACACCCTTGAAAAAAGAAACCACAACAGTAACAATAAAAGGATTTTAATGGTGAACTGTTTTTGTCTTTCACAAAATGTACAGAAGTTGTCAGAACCATGATGTTAGCTGTTATGTTGCAAAGCTGTTATATACCGTGACCTACTTCATCATGTGACTACTGAAAGGCCCACATAGAACATTTAAAGGTACATAAACAAGAAAAAAAAACATTGGATAAAAAATATAATAAATACATTGAAATCACAGGATATTAAGTAGCATATTCATATGTAAAATTATTAAATTATAAAAAAATAAGGTAAAAAAACTAGAAAAAATGTATTTAAAATGTGTTCAGAAATCACAGTCTAACAACCTTCAATTTCAAATAACACATAAGAGGCATAAGAGACACATTCTCATTGATACCCACAGGGTAATAGGAATCTAGTTTCAGCTGCAATAAAAGTTTCTTAACTTTTATTATCTCCTCTCAAAGACCCCTTCTTGGATTTGTTTTATCCTTTCCAAAATAATACAATTATTTTTCTGAAACCAGTGCAGTTAATAGAATATTTCTACAAAATGTTCTTTATATATATCATATCTATGCCAAAGTACACATTCCCATAATGCCCTTTCTTTTTTCCTATGTAATTGGACAAACTAGAGGAGCATAAAGCTACATATACTTCCCCCTTTGACCTATGAGTGTTCTATCCATTGAGTTTAATAATAACTTGTCCTAATTTAAGTCTATCCTCCTGTATAATATAGTTGCAAATATTGCAAGTATTGCATATGTGTTTCCTTCTTTTTCTTTCTCATGTTAAATTATCTCTCCAATTTCTTAACATTTGGACATCTACTGAAACTCTTACTGTAGAGGTGATTTATTCAAACTGTTGTCTACTTTAAATATTTACCAGTTCTTCCTTATAATATATGTAACAATCCCACTATTTGTAGAAGCAGTGGTAATAAAACTGACATAGCATCTATTGGTGTCACAAATTTTTGCTATTGCATTAATATTGTCATTGCCTCATAGACTGGGCCTATAGACACCTTTTTTATACTTACTAAAAACTGCATTCCAAATCTCTTTTACATATGACTTGGGGCAGGCTCTATCTATAAATAGAAATTTCCTGAAGCAATATATATTTTCATCTGAAATCATTTGTGTCATCCTACCAAACTGATCCTTAACTATACTTTTTTGTTGTTGCTATTGTAAGGAATGACAGCTGTCAAAGAATAAAACTGAGTTGGAATAAGTGGGTTTGCAAAAAACTGTTGAAGAAAATTTAACATTGCTTTTCATTAACCTTAACATCCAAAAACTGCAAGTAATCTGCATTAGTATTATAAGTGAACCTTAAAAACATGTAGTACTATTAAAAAAAGCTATACATTCCTTTAAGTAAGTTTCAGTCCCAGATGTAAGCAAACATATTTCATCAAAGTAAAGCCTATACAGTTTTCAAAATATGGAAAATTTGGAATGAAACCAAACTTGTCTTCCCAAAAGATCAGAACAATATTTACATAAATTGAGGCACATGCTACCCCATAGTGATGTCTGTAAATTGTAAATAAATAATTTTCACCTTCAGAGAAAATAAAATTATTGTAGAGCACTGTTTCCATAAAGGAAATAATTAATCTAAAATTCAGAGCATCAATACAATCTAGTTGTCAAACCAATTGTGTGAACCATTCCAAACATGCAGTCTGGGGAATAATGGAAGACAAATCAATTACATCAATAATAACACATTTATGATCTAGGCTCAATAGGTAATCTTTAACAACCTTTAAAAATTGCCAAGAATCTTTTATCGAATAAGGCAATATATACAAAAAAACTTCCAGTTTAAACTCTATAAAGATAGCTAGTGGTGGTGTCTTAGAGCCACTGGCATTCATTAAAAGACACATAAGTGGGTCATAAACTGATTTTTGGATCCTAGCTATACCAAAGACATCTGGGATGACTCTCTTTTTAACAGTCCAATAATTAAACAATCCTTTATGAATGACATTACTTAAGTATAAATCCTCTAGCATCAAGTCCATATTTCTGTATGTGATACTCAGCTCCTTAATAGATGACTGAAAATAAGTTTCTCTGTTCAGAAAGATGCAGAACATCTTATTCACATAGTCACCATAGTTCATAATGACTAACCTGATACCTTGCCAGGTTTCATTAACCAATATCTCTTGCCCCTGGGAATTTTAGCCAGGAACTCCATTTCATCTTGAGACAAATTAAACCAAAAGTGCTTTCTCTGGGGTGTGTAAAATGTTTACATCCACTTTGTATGTGTGTGTGTATAAATATATATATATATATATATATATATATATATATATATATATATATATATATATATATATAAGTTCACTTTGGAATCTCAAAATACTGAAATGTCAAATTTCAGTATCTCAAGACCAAATTGTTGAATCTGCAGTTGCACAAAACTGTAGAATATCAAACCCGGAAATGTCGAACTCGCAGTAGTGATGGCACGTTAGGTAAGTGTTATGTTTTTTAAGGGTTTTGGGGAGGGTTTGTGTGTTTGTGAATGTGTTGGGGAGTTTTAGGTGTGGGTTAGGGTAGGTAGGTAAGAGTGAGAGTGTGTCAGTGTTGAGAGTGATGGTGTTTGTATGTATGTGATGTGTGGTTGTGCAAGTGGGGTGTAGAATGTGTGGTGGTGGGTTTTCTGTCTTTCAGTGTTTAGTGGGGTTGCCCCCCTGCTTATAGGAAAGGTAGGTCTATGTGTTTGTTTTGTTGTGTTTGTGTGTGTTGTTTTGCTTTGTTGTAGTGTTGTGAGGTAGGTGTATTTGTGTTTGCATGTGTGGTGTAGTGTTTTGTTGACGTTCGCTGTTTTGAAGTTTAAAAGTCTGTCGGTTTTCGCCTTTATAGTCTCCAGATAATGAAATTCGATATTTCAGTATTTCAAGATTGTACAGTGAATCTATATATATATATATATATATATATATATATATATATATATATATATATATATATGTATATACGTATATATATATATATATATATATATATATATAAAGTGAAAGTTATATAGTTGAATAATACACTTGAGAATTCAGAAACAGCATTATTTTAAAGTTGAAGCTCATACATTCTTAGTTTTTTCTGTAGTTTTTTTTGTATATGATTTATAAGGGTATGAGACTGATAAGGGTGAGTTTTAAGTTACAGAACACATATACATGATACAATGAGGGGCAAACAGCAGTCAAAAATAAAATTTAGCATTTAAAGGTTTTAGAATATTTGGTGAGACACTAAAATTATGGCTGGACATTGTGAGATATTAACAATGATTTTACTAAATGACATGTCTGGATTTGAGTCTAAGACATAAATAAAGCAAGCGTATGCTGTGGAAACTGGGAGTAAAAATAATGGGTGGAACTTTTAAGGGACATGTTCACACAGCAATAACCTCTGAGCTCAAAAATAGCCCTAACACTGTGCTGCATGGTGCATGAAGATGTTTAGCACAATAGAAGGTTGTCTTCATGGCTGTGCTGTATATTAATGAGGCAGGCTGCAGGAAAGGCATACTCATATGTATTTTCTCTCCCAAAATCACCTCCAAGAAGGCATCTACATGTTGAGTGATTCAGAAAACATGTAAGACATGAAGATCAATATGGCCAGCCCCACCACACCATGGTAGTGAACACAGCATCTTCTGAAACTGAAAGTAGTATGGGGATTGGGGGTTGGGGTGAACCACTAGTTATCAGCAAATGCATAGAAAAGGAGGGGCAAAGGGGGTAGCTGCCTTGGGTGCAAGTTGGTAGAGGGTGCAATCCTGAAGTGCAGTTCCTGCATTCTTCTTTATGTTCTGTCATTTCTCAATGCTGGTACAGAAGAAAAGTGACTTCAGTGCATTAGCATTTTGCTTGGGGTGGGATGTAGCAAGCTCAGTAGCTACAAATGTAGGAACTGGTTTGCTACACTTTAAAATGTAACATATGTTTTTCTTTTTTTTTGCTCTTCCCTAAAGAGCAGGTGCACTATGCAGGGAGGGGGGTCTGTATCTGGCTTGCTAGGAGAGCTAGTGAGTGGAGCAAAACTTTTTTTTACTTTGGCATGTGCCTGGGGGGACTTGAGCCTGCCTTAAGACTGCTGTAGGCAGTTTGTTGTAGTGGACTTTTATTTATTTCTTGTTCTTCCAATGAAGAGCTGGGGCAGGGAGGTGAGTGCCTGAGATTGTGTGTTTGCATGACTTTAGATTGCTGAGAGCTGCCTGTTGGGGTGCCACTTTGGAGCACAGCCCAAGATGCTCTAAAAGCCAGCTATGTCTCTAGCCAGCAGGGATTACTCTAAGCTCGAGGGACATAATGGCACCTGCAGCAGTATGGGGATCAAGGTGTGGGAGAAACTCTAGCCATCTGGCAAACTACACTTGTGCCATAATGGCACTTAAATTAATATGGGGGTTGGAGGAAACACTAGCCACATGGCAAACTACACTTGTGCCCTAAAGCCATTTAAAGTAGCATGTGAGTCAGTCAATGGAGAAAAATACTAGATAAGGGAAAGGCAACAGGGGACTGTGATGTGTGTGTGTGTGTGTGTGTGTGTGTGTGTGTGTGTGTGTGTGTGTGTGTGTGTGTGTGTGTGTGTGTGTGTGTGTGTGTGTGTGTGTGCATGTGTGTGTGTGTGTGTGTGTGTGTGTGTGTGTGTGTGTGTGTGTGTGTGTGTGTGTGTGTGTGTGTCTGCTTGTGTGTGCGCGCGCACGTGTGTGTGTTTTAAAATGTACTTGTGTACATGTATGCGTATGTAGAAGAGTGCCTGGGGGGATTCTTATGTCTACAAAATGCAGCTGTGGTAGTAACTGCAATTCAGAGATATACAAGTTAGCTGATAAAGAGGGTCTTTTATCAGTTTAACATGTCTCTGAATGGCAAAATAATCCAACATGGGAGGATGGCTTTTTTAGTGTGCGCCATATTGCTTGCACTAGTAACTTTAATGAATCCTTAGGAATAGTTTAAGTGTTTTAAAAATAAATTTTCTTTGACTTAACAGAAAGGATGTGGATGGTGCCTGAAAAGTAAGCATCAGGACTAGTAAACTTCAGTTTTGTTATGTGATATATTTGACAAAAATTATAAGAAAACAAGAAATCCCTTGATTGTTAGTAAGAAAAATATGCATTATTTGTTCAGAATCTTATATTGTACTACTTATAAGTAGTGCATTGTGAGCCTGAAAATTGCAGCAAATATATTATTTGCATCTCCTGCTTTGCTTTCTTGTTAGTAATAACCTTACTCAACAAAATCAACAGTACTGATATTAGATTTGTAGAGTAGGAGATGAAGCATGTGGGAAAATTATTCTCCATCAGAATAATTAATATTCCCCGGGATTAATGAAGCTCGGTGCAAGGCCAGCAGTAGGCTTGCGCCGACAGTGCGGCGTGAAGATGGTGCAGTAGCACCAAATGCATATGAATGAAGGCACGCTGCCACCACAGCCACGTGCACAGGAAAGGAGCGCGAGTGCATGGAGTGTGTCGAAGTGCCGCACGGAGATGTGGAAATGCCAGCTGTCGACGTGCAACCTAAAATGCTTGCATATAACAAGTTGCAAGATAGTAATCACATCTGTCAGTGTCCGTGGATACTGAAACGTATGCAAAGCATGCAAGAAAGTTCCTGCGAACACAAAATGAAGAAGCAAACACAAAAGCACAGTAGGGAATAATGGGTCACTATCCCACGAACAAATGACATGGAAAACCGTGTGCCCATAGTCCAACGCAGTGTAGATAGCTATACCAAGTGGAAGTGAAACGCATCATATGTTAGAGAGCCGCCAGTAGGTACGTCCAGCCCAATGGTTAGGGTCACCAGCTGACCCATAATGTGAGGGAGGGTACACAGCTGGGCAGATGTGTCCATAGCAAAATGCATGATAAATGTACATATCTGGCGACCGTATGTCCGAATCATGTCCCACAAGGCATGTAATAGTCACATACAAAAGGTATGTCCGTATTTCATATACCAAATGTGACAGGAAGTAGAATAAGCATGTAAATGAAACAGAAGGAGCATATAAACAGCTACAACAATAAGGAAACATGTAGGCTGAAAGGAACAGTATTATCCGTACTGTCGACTGTGGGGACGTGCTGTCAAGTACAGTCAGATATGTGTATGGAATATACCCCATCCCGGACATAGGAAAAGGTGGCATCCTACCAATGATTAGAACAGTCAGCCAAAATCCGCAAATCAGCGGTACAAGCCAAACTTGTCAGGATGTGTCACAGTTGAACGGGTAGTACCCGGGTATACCAACCATGTAATGAAAGTTAAGTATGGGCGTGTACCTATGTGCGTGAGGTATAGCATGTGGAAAGCAAACATGGCAGGGTAGTCCACACAACCATACAGGTACCTGACATATGTAGGGTATTCAATGTGTTACTCTGGCCGTGTCATGGGCCAACAACCAAAGCAGTGATGTATGGGGTGTGAGGAATATGTGTGTGTGGGGGATGGGTAATGGTACAATCCTCCAAGGCGATACTGTGTCATATGCAGAATAGGTGAACCAGAGGTGTATGAGGGAGCAGCGGGTGAAGCAGAAAGAAACACAAAAACATGTATAAACAGCTGCAATACAACCAGACGGGCCATACTGTAGAACACAATCCCACAAACATATGAATATTGAAATGTGCGATACAAATGTATAGACATGTCACCGGCACATACCCACAGATTGGTCCTGATGAAACTGGCCATAACAAATGTAACACACCTGGATGCATAATGGACTACCCAGCATCCCCTCCACATCACACAATCCGCTCCCTTACCTGAACGTCCACCAAATCCAGCCATACTTGGCCTACTGGTTTGGTGCAACCTCATCTACACATAGTGACCACTACGCATATGTAGTAGGTAGTGTCACCCTAGGCAGTTGCAGGATTGCGCACAATGTATCCCTTGCATGTAAACCCCCAGCACATTTTCATAACACCAGAAGAATGTTCGGTATATCTCTTGTTTTGGTCTTGTTCAATTTTTGGGATATCCCTCATGGGATAAGTAACCTGTGTAAACATTAGAATGGAAGGCACGAAGTCCAGTCCTGTAGATATCTGGACACAAGTTGGAATGTGCATTAGTCGTGCACGACACTGTCCAGCCCTAAAGGGTCATGCATAACCTACTACCCAGGATCAAACACCTGCCCATGTGATGCACGTGTCCCGACACGAATAAGCAAGAGAATATATTGCACACATTAGCATAGTGGCACATGGTATAAGGGTGATGAAGGCACTGACGTAAAGAGGATACCCCTGATCCACTGTGTGAGGGACAATTAATGTGTGTGTAGGTGTGACCTGACCAATAATGGTACAATGCCAAATGTCATGTGACCGTAGGAAATAACTATGCACCGTACTGCATGTAACAGTTGCCTAAAGCGGTCACGTCAGGACAGAATAAATGTAATTTGTACAAGAAACAGGCAAACAACAAAAGTGCCAAAGGTATAAGGCACACAGCTAGGAAACAAATGAATGTTCTAAACCTGCACTGACCATGGCAATGTGTTGGCCCAAACAATCTGGTGTCCGCATTAGGGTTATCATCTGTCCCGCTTTGGGAGGGACAGTCCATCGTTGGACAGTTGTGTCCTGACAAAAGACATTTCAAATGGCAAATGTCCTGGGATTGTAGGACATAATTATGTCCCATATGTTATATAATAGTAGCAGAAAATAATTATTGCAGTATCTACAATACCTAAATCTTACAAGAAACAGAATAAGCAACCAAACTGCTACAACAATAGGCTTTTATGTAGGCAAACAAGTAAAGTTGTATCTGTTGTACTGACCGTGGGTATGTGTCAGCTTGTAAAATCTGATGTGTGTTGCGAAAATGTCTCATCTTGGCCATTTGAAAAGGTTCCAACCCTAGTCACCAGAATTCAGCACAACCTGTACATATGACAATGTCAACAATACCAATGGTCAGAGCATTCGCACAATAACTGGCCAGACCCTTAAAAACTCACAAAGCCAGTGACCTTTGGGGGAAAGGTGTTGAATGAGAATGACTATTTACAACAATGAAGAGTAATAGATGCATTTAACTGCAGAAAATTAGTAGTATTACAAATCTGTCAACACGTTCCAAGTTAATAGTACTAATGTGGTAGAAGTGTCCATGATTGTCCCTGAGTTGTCATAGCCTTGTCCCTGTCACTGTAGACACGAGTCCCCGAGTATCAGAGAGGTCCATACACAGAAGTACACCAAACAACTGTCCCATCTGTTGACAGGACTATAGCATACCTGTAGTGAATTCATAACAGATGTCCAGAATAATACTCGTTGTATGTATAAATGAATGAAATAGTCAAATGGGAAGGGAAACCACCCCTCCAACATGCATTATGTAGCGGAACCACTCCCCGCCATAAATTATGTAGTGCCAACCCAATAATGTGGTCAGAAATGCCCAAACACCTGCGTCTGTAAACACAGGTAGAATGCTAAACTCTGGACTAACTCTCTCCATGTGCTACATCTGATCTTTGAACAGCGCCAGAGCACTGCTAATCACCAGTCGGCCAAGCCTAAACCCAGACCAGCACTTTTAAACCCTGACAATAAAACATGCGTATGTGCGAGGACTATAAACGTAGGAGTTATGAATATCCTTGGAGTGAGTAGACTTGAAGCACGGGTCCAGAGCAGTAGGAAACAGGGAATGTCCTAATTGTAGTACTGCGGTTTTCCCAGCAGGAGAATGGATGCCTGCTGTGTAAGGGAAGCGGTGAGCTGTATGTCAGAGTAGCTATGAACCATGGGTATACATATAAATGAGCCAGAACACCAATAGTATAGTGGTTACAGCATCCGCCCAATGTAAAGGCATTCCCAGTCCAAGTACGACTATAGCACATATTAATTGTGTAATGAATGCCTCTGTGCTGTAAAGCCAACATTTATACATGTAAATGTGACCGAGTTCGCATGGCTCCGTTAACTGGATTCCATTAAAGTGGTACTGTCATAAGGAATAAGGCACATGTAATCCTAAAGACGTGCTTGTAAACATATGTAACTCAGAATAAGTAGATGCAAGTGAGCC
>NC_056728.1:615015820-615268320 GCF_019279795.1 Protopterus annectens | reverse complement strand
ACTAAACACTGCCAAAACTACTGATATTAGGTGAACAAGTGGCGGAATACAGGTAATGACAGATGACAACATGTATGAGTCATAAGCAGCATGTACCTCAACAAACGTGAATGAATACATATGTTCTGTGACTGTGAATGTGTCTGGTTAATAGAACCAATCATCTAAATGTGTCCCGCACGGTGTTATGCATTGTTCCTGATACAGTGTTCATTCACACACATTGGTATATGAGTTCTGCTACTGACGGAAATTGCATAAGTTGCTGACCACCTCAGGTAGATGATAGCATAATAGAAGAGGTTAAACACCCGTATGCCTGTGAGGGACACACCCGTCTGGGCAGTTGTGTCTTGCAAAACGACAGTTATGGCACGTGGCCTGTGCATACCTCTCAGCTGCCCCTGATTTTCAGGGACGTCCCTGATTTTGACTCAAATGTTAACTCTGTCCCTCTTAATCCCTTCTAAAACTACTCTGTCCCTCTTAATCCCTCCTAAAACTAGTGACATTTGGAGGAAAGGTGGTGAATTACACTTAATGAATAATGACAATAATTAAGAGTTATAAACTTCTTTTGCTTCAGAAAATGTGTATTAATTCATATGCTCTGATTCTGTCAATGTTTCAAGTTAATAGCACTAATATTTTAAAAGTGTCCCTGATTGTCCCTGATTTTTTCTTGACTTGTCCCTGATTCTGTTGAAATGTATCCCCAATTGGTTGAGAGGTCCATATATTGTCCATACCACTCAACTGTCCCTGAATGTCAGGTACGTCCCTGAGTTTGACTGAAAGTCTAACTGTGTCCTTCTTAATCCCTCCTAAATGTAGTGGCTGTTGAAGGAAAGGTGGTGAATTACACTTACTGACTAATGACAATAAGTAAGAGTTATAAACAACTGTTACTTCAGAATATGTGTATTATGTCATATGCTCTGATTCTGTCAATGTGTCAAGTTAATAGCACTACTTTTGTAAAAGTGTCCCTGTTTTTCATGACCTGTCCCTGAGTCTGCAGAAATGTGTCCCTGATTGGTGGAGAGTTCTGATATTGTCACATGTGATGTGTGATGAGGGACTGTCCCATGCAATGTGGGAAAGGTGTCACTCCTAGTCTCCTGTCGTGCAATCTGAAAGGTGGTCAGCATGCAGTTGTTATGCGGTACGTCACTGGACAGGCCGCCGAGTCCGTACAGTTGAACGGCTGCCATCGCAAAATGGTTACACATACCCGATACTGTAGTCATGTAGTCCGATGTAATACGCATCACAAGGGATCGCACACACCCAGCGTGAGTGAGAAATATAAGCGGAAATGTCGGATAGCGAGCGGCTGTAAACGTGTTTGTCTACCAGTATGCCAGTAGTGCCCTGTCAAAGAAATGTGGAGTATAAACATGTATAAGGTGCTGTGACCAGAGGTCAGCAGTGCTTAACACTGTGCAAACCCATGCACAACAGCTCCCACCTGCTGGACTGTGCCTTACCCGGTTTGTATCCAAAGGCGTCGGCCTGTCCACAAACAAAGAACTGCCCAAAACACGTGATGGTAGAAGTACCCTGCGCACATAGCTCATGTGAATTAACAATAGACCATGGCATATGTACAGACAATAGACCACAAACACCATACAGCACAGACATCCAACAGTATAGCAATGTACTGGCAGATATGTCCGGACCACTGGTGTGTGCATGCCTGGCCATCCTGTGGTTCAGTGTGTGAGCATGCCCACTATGACTGTTACGCATGTTGTAGACTGACAATACCGTCATGTGTGTGAGCATGCAAAGTATGGTCAACTGTATTGCATGTGTCACATGTCTAGATAGTTAGTACTGTGTTGCTGACCCCTCCGTTCTACACAGACAGGTGACATGCTGTGTCTGCAGGGTAGCTAATGGTCATGTGGCATTGACAGTTGCTACATGTCTGTATAGTGTGGGGGGACATGCAACCACAACCACAGTCCTACACAGCACCGTGGGTGGTGCACATGACTCTCACATGTGTAGGTGTGATGGGGGCACAGCCAACAGTTCTACACATCTGCCGCTATTGTACTGGTCTGCCGGGTACTCCATGTCAGTGTGTGGACCTACCTAAATTGCTGGTTGGAGGGATACCAGGGTATGTCAGTTCCCAGCATTAATTACCAGCACAGTGGTGTTGGACGTCCTATTACACATCCTACATCAAACAGCCTGACCTGCTGTCATCTGTGTGTGTCATAAGGGGTTGGGGTCAGTCATTGGGCATATCCATAGGTCATCATATATCATTTGTATGTATTGGTCCACATCTGTCCAGCTGCATGGAACATGTGAGGGCTGTATGGATGCACATGATGGTCAGCCCATAATCTGCAGTGGGTTAGGACTCCCTGTGTACTACAGCCAACCAATGTGACCCCTGTATGTGTTACAGAGGTCATGGTGCCACTATGGATGTGTACTGTATGCTGCCCTAACATATGGCCACCACAGTCACTTGTATGCTCACATACATACCAGAGCAATGGGTAAGTACACATTCTAATACAACTGCCACTTGTTAGGTCAATAGACATACCCTGGTTGTGTTACGGACTGGAGGACGGTGCTGGAGTGCTGCCTATGTCGGATGCAGACAGTGCACCTCCCATACATGGCCGAGCACAGGTACTGTCATGTTTGGCATCCATTGTACTGTGTGCTGGTCAGAGAGGGGAAATCCGTGGGTACCTACTGTGTCAGTGCATATGGCTTGTGTTGCCTGTTTGCCAAGGGCAGGTTATACTGTGCACGGGCTGTTGCCGACTTTGCCCTACTCAGGTAGTTCCTTCACCAAGTCACACTGTGCCTGTACAGGCCTTGGCAGTGGTGTTGGGCTGTGTGGCCCTGCCTCATTCTGTTCCTGCTGCAACTGTTACTGCAGGATAACATTGTGTAGCATAGCAAATAACATAACAACATGTATGCATGTAGCTTGTGAATACTGCAGAGCCCCAACAGATGTGTCTGGATACCAGAACTGTGAACCGAGCATCCCAAACACATGCACATGTATATGTCTTGCCTGTGCATCCGCCTCAGTATGGTGTGACTGTTCAGGTGTGTGTGCATTACTGATGGGTGATAAAGGCCACTACACCAGTGTTTACCTAGCATCCCCCACTAAGAGACTGTAGGGGATGTCCGCATAGACATTGGTGTGCTACAGCTGTGTCAGACACCATATATCAGACACATCACAGCTTCCAGGGCAGACAGCACACACATTCAATCTCATGCCATGGCCATTGCATAGGGACTAGCTGTAGGAAGGTATTCCCCTGCACTGACTGTAGGCCCTACCCTGCTCCCCGGGTGGTGCTACTTGTGCAGGCTATAGCACCCAGTACTCCAGGGTACTCATCCATGTGGTTGAACAGATTCATATTGCTGGTCCACTAATCATGTGTGTGGAGGACCTGCACATGCTCACTAGCATGTGTTGTCATGGCATCTGTGAACTGGTGCAATACTCTGGTTGCAGATGCCTGTGAGATACCCATGATATCCCCAGTTGTGCTGTGTGAGGTACCTGTGGCTAGTACACCTAGGCCAACACATCCCATGGTATCCACTGTGATGCGTTCCCCTCGGCCTGTTTGATGTGTTAGGCACAGGTCAACAAACTGCTGTAGGAGGTCTCTGTCCACCCCATAGTGCTCCGACATCCCCAGCCCATGTAGACCCTGGTAAGTCACCCCCGGTCTATAAAGTCTTATGTCACCCCAGTAAGGGTTGTTTGGCAGCATACACATCTGCACTGCCCCAGCCTCCTTCACATGTTGGTATATGTTGCCTGCTGCAGCCCGTGTCAGTTGGTTGGACTGTGTCGTGAAATGTCCCTGCAGGTATACACCGGTGGTGTAGAGTGTGGACGAAACATGTGTGTATGCTGCTTGCTCGCATTAATGTACTGTTCATGTGCGGGCAGGCCATGTCATCAGCTGATTGTGCTGATCAACACCTGTTTGTGCAGCCTGTACACCCTGACTACCCCACCACTGTTGTCATCCCTCCCAACATCATCAGGCAGGTATAGACACACCCCTAGCTTAGGTTTGCTAAGGCAGGAGCAGTCCCATGGCACAGTTCTGCAATGTATGTACAGTATGCCTGACCCCCCCCTCCCATGCTGTCAACTATATGCGAGACCTGCACCTGGCTGACTACACACATACACTCCAGGGACCAGCAGCACACCCTGCTGATAAATGTGATACACCATAGTCGACCTCATCTGCATACCAAAACTTAAAAGACACCACAAACCAGCGAAACACAAGGCTCCCGAGTCAAAGAAAGAACTGCTCCCAATAAAACCTTAACGCAAAGATTTTATTTTCATATACAAACAGCGTTTTCGCTACTCTCAATAGGTAGCTTCATCAGAGGTTAAAAGAAAGCTCTAAAACGGCGCTTTTTAAATACTACGCCCACTTGCAAGTAAGGGTTTGCCTCCACATATTTTTTACATAAGTCAATTACTACTTAAAGTAACAAATTTAAAGTCAGTGTAATAGCAAGTGAGCACAGTATAGGTACAAAAGGTCCCTTGTAGGCATTACATACAAGTCAAAGAAACAAGTGGACCTGTGTAAAACATCAAAAACCACATGTAATAAATTTTAAAACAATCGTTCAGTTCCAAATAAAAAATGAAATGTACATATTCCATTTATTATTAAATCTATCTACTTTAAATTCAATTTAATTTAAATAAACTACGTTCAAGATAAAAATAAAAAGTTATATGTCCACAAATAAAAGGCAAATGTAACATCCTAGTAAAAAAGCCTTTTAAATTCATATAAACATAGAGTTGTAACCAATATGTAAAATGGCTTGTAACAAGCCAACAAGCACCATAATGTTTACCTAAACTATAACATAACTCGTAAAACTGGGCAAGAAATGCCCTGTTTCGTCTAGTCATCCTACAATAAAAACATTTTCTAAAGAACCCTTTGCCAAAAAAAGCATATGAGAATAAACTATGGCATCACCTCATATAAGACTTAAGTTTTAGAAAGGGAGCTATGTTGCAACTTTCATTCAAGCCGGGTGCATTAAAAGCATCCAGTTTGAGCTGCCATAGTAGCTCTTGAGTTTCTAATAAAACAGAAGTGGGGCCACCTCTAACAGAAGCTGGTAAATGGTCAATCCCCATGAACAGGAAGGCATGCTCAGGGTAGGAGTCAATATGTTTGGCCAATGCATTTTCGCACTTCTTATTCTTAATAGCATAGACATGCTGATAAATCCTATCTTTAAACCTTCTATCCGTCTTCCCGACGTAGAAGGCAGGACAGCATGAGCAAAATGCAATGTAAATAATCGACTTGGTGTCACATTTTATTCTATGGCCAATAAAGTGTTTCCTACCTGTTAGAAAAAATGTACTACCCGTTTTTATATATGTACAAAAATTGCATGACCCACAAGCAAAAGACCCCTTTGTTCTAGTACAGAGGTCAGTAGATGGGCCAGTTTGCAAAAGGTCTTTAATATTTCGCCCTCTCCTAAAAACTGTTACAGGTTTTTCTCCCAGTTTGTTAAGCATCGACGCATTACTGGAAATGAAAAACCAGTTCTTAAACAAAATGTTTTGAATAGCAAGCGAATTCAAACTGTATGTTGAGATGAAACTACATGGGAGCTCATTGAATGGAACAGCTGTTGGGAGTACTCCAAGGTCACTAGAATTCAAGTTTACAGACAGTTCTACTCTTAACTCACGTCTAGTGGACGTGATAGGCATAGGGAAAGGAGTGGTTTGTAAAAACCACTAGTTCTTTTGTTTGTCACTTCTACTGTCAGATCATCCACCAGACGCTGCGGGTAGCCGCGATTGGTGAATAGATCTCTCAAGTTCTCGCACTCTAATATGAAGTCATCAACTTCACTACACATACGCACAGCCCTCACAAGCTGGCCTTTCACTATAGCTTTTTTGTGTTTCGAGGGGTGTGAACTAGTGTAGTGGAGAAAGGAATTTACATAAGTGTCCTTTCTAAAGATTACAGATTTAAGTGAACCTATTGGTCTTACCCTAGATAGTTTAACATCCAGGTAATTCATCTCTTCTGTATCAAAATTATAAGTAAATCTCAAAAAGGCAGTTGTGGAATTCAAAAAGTTGACAAATAAATCAGCTAAAACAGAATCACCCTTAAACAGGATGAAGATGTCGTCCAAAAAGCGGGTATAAAACATTAGTTTATCCTTCCACTCAGTGTTAGTAAGAACGAACTTCCTTTCCCAATATGTCATGAATAAATTAGCCACGGCCGCTCCACAAGTCAACCTCATCTGCATAGTATAGTCTTCTAATGAATAGTTATATGACCTATACCGAACCTCCAACATATTAACCACTGCTCAGTGTCGCTCAGATCCACAAACAACTGGCAACAGGTGCCTTACCATCACCATATTCAATGTCCCATGGTCTGCCCAGCAACAAAATAACCGGTGTCTACACGACTACAACCCATGGCCCTGTACACCACAGATGATGTGTATTAACACCACGCCATGGCAGATATACATAGATCCCAGGTTATCATGTACAGATCATCCGGCACAAATAGTCAATAGTGCTGATGTCCCCAGACATATGTTCACATCTATGTCCACCTCTACATCTACATATAGCACATATATTATTTGTAGACATATATACATGGACATACATATATGTATATATACATACACACATATACATGTACACACATATGTAGATATGGCATTTATATCACAACGGCGAACCACATGACAGCAATGCATTAGACAGGAATGGAAAGGAAACTACATGTGCCACCTGCATAATGCAGTGTTGTTAATATCAAGGCACATGTGTTATGTTGCGACACACGGGTCAGACCGTAGCAAGGGTAAGAGTAGGGCTGCTGACAGTTACTCACCAGACCTATTGGTGACTGTATGTGTTGACAAACCAGTGTCTTGGCAGAATATGCGGTCTGAGGACATTAAATAGGTAAGCAACAAAACAAACTGGATACATCCTGCAGCTAGCCACCCACAGATACCAACACATACGCTATAACTGCCAAACACACACCTGCCATGCCCTGGAATCAAACATCTACCTGTGTAGTCTACTACACTACAGCATTATACAGTAACAGAACTCGCTACCGAGTTCCGGCATCACTGCACTCCCACAGGCATACTTCTAGGCGGATGACATCATCCGCAAAGGCAAAGACGCCGATAGGGAATGTATGTGGTGTGAGCCATCTAAAAACATTACTCTATCCCCAGGAAGTTGGAAACACACACACACACAGAGGCAGACACGTGGCAGGGCTGTTAGTCGAACATACACCTAACTACCATATCACACTACAGCATTACGCAGTTACAAAACCCGCTACTGAGATTACTGAACACAGCAGTCCCACAGGCATACTTCTAGGTGGATGACATCATCCGCAAAGGCAAAGATGCTGATAGGGAATGTATATGGTGTGAGGCATCTGTGTCCCCAGGCAGCTGAAAACACACACACGCACACACACACACACACACACACACACACACACACACACACACACACACACACACACACTTGGCAGGGCTGGGAGTCGAACATACACCTAACTACGTTATCACACTACAGCATTACACAGTTACAGAATGCGCTACCGAGATTACTGAACGCAGCACTCCCAGAGGCATACTTCTAGGTGGATGACATCATCCACAAAGGCAAAGACGCCGATAGGGAATGTATGTAGTGTGAGGCGTCTAAAAGCATGACTGTGTCCCCAGGCAGCTGGAAACACACACACAGAGGCACACACTTGGGAGGGCTGGGAGTAGAACATACACCTAACTACCTTTTCACACTACAGCATTACGTAGTTACAGAACGCGCTACCGAGATTACTGAACACAGCACTCCCAGAGGCATACTTCTAGATGGATGACATCATCCGCAAAGGCAAAGACGCCGATAGGGAATGTATGTGGTGTGAGGTGTCTAAAAGCAATACTATGTCCCCAGGCAGCTGAAAACACACACACACACACACACACACACACACACACACACACACACACACACACACACACACACACACACACACACTTGGCAGGGTTGGGAGTCGAACATACACCTAATTACCTTATCACACTACAGCATTACACAGTTACAGAACGCGCTACCAAGATTACTGAACGCAGCACTCCCAGAGGCATACTTCTAGGTGGATGACATCATCCACAAAGACAAAGACGCCGATAGGAAATGTATGTGCTGTGAGGCGTCTAAAAGCATTACTGTGTCCCCAGGCAGCTGGAAACACACACACACACACACACACACACACACACACACACACACACACACAGGTGCACACTTGGCAGGGCTGGGAGTCGAACACACACCTAACTACCTTATCACACTACAGCATTATGCAGTTACAGAACGCACTACCGAAATTACTGAGCACAGCACTCCCAGAGGCATACTTCTAGGTGGATGACATCATCCGCAAAGGCAAGGATGCCGATAGGGACTGAATAGAGAGTGAGCAGTCTGAAAGCATATTACTGTCCCAAGGCAGGCATAGACAAACACACAGCAGTGGTGTGATCGGGGCAACTAAATATCTACGGAGCACTACAACAACACTACATAGATACAGGACGCGCCACAGACAGTACACCCTTCAAGACAGTCAACCAGTGTGTTCAATGTAGGCATCCATCGTGATGTTGAAAAGGGACATCTGTTGCCTGGATGACCACCATTGCTATACAGGATGTCAATGGCCATGCCCATACACAGAGGCACATCACCGACACAAGGTGTGTCACTGGGCATGCCCACACGATTAGTATCACATGTCCATTTGAAATGTACTGTGTGTCCATCTACACAACGGCATAATGGGCATGCTCACACACTTAGGCGTTGCAAAGGGCCGTCTTGCATGCACACAAATTCTGAACATGGAAGGGCACAGTTTGGAATGTACTGTGTGTCCATCTACACAATGGCATACTGGGCATGCTCACACAATTAGCAGTTGCAAAGGGCCATCTTGCATGCACACGGATTCTAAACACGGAAGGTCACAGTTTGGAATGTACTGTGTGTCCATCTACACAACGGCATACTCGGCATGCTCACAAACTTAGCAGTTGCAAAGGGCCGTCTTGCATGCACATGGATTCTAAACAAGGAAGGGCGCAGTTTGGAATGTACTGTGTGTCCATCTACACAATGGCGTACTGGGCATGCTCACACACTTAGCAGTTGCAAAGGACCGTCTTGCATGCACACGGATTCTAAACACGGAAGGGCACAGTATGGTGTTACTGTCCCCACGTACATGAAGGCCACTCACATGCACTGACCAGTACACACTCAGGAGCCATCACAGATGCCTCAGGTGCAGATCACAGAGGTACACACCACAGTCTACAATGTAGCCCTCAGACATCACCATGTCGTTGGACCAGCAATACACAGCCATACATTACCACAACACCATGTGACTCATGACCAGTGGACTGTACATAGGTCTACAGCAACTGTGCAGACTACACATGTACTGACAGGGTTCCATCATGTGTTATGCATTGCAATGATACCACTGTACATAACCAGGTCGGCTCTACACATACCAGGGGCCCTGGGCCTTACACAGCTGTGACAGATGACTGTCACTGTACACCAAAGAACACACATGTTTGGATATGACATACACGTAATCGCAATGGATATGTGCATGGACCACACACACAACACATATGTACATAGCATAGCTTTTGCTGTCCTCAGTTCAGACAAGTGGCTACAGCAATCACACGAACGCAAATGGAAGGTGGGTCCATGGCTGTTGAATGCTAACAGTACATGAGGTAGCAATGTTGACCGAGGACACATTCCCTCTGTACTAGTTACCCATAACACTCATCATATCATACAACAGTCCATGTGTTATGTATGTCATCACACATGTCCACCAATTGCAATGCATACAAACATGGCTACATGACAGGTATGTAGGACCAACACACATGTACAATTTGTAGTGTGCATGCACCTACCATGCATGTGCAGTAGCTGATGTATGTAACTCATCTGTGCCCAACTACAACATGCAGTTGCAATGCAGCCCCATCATTGACACCTGTATATGGTGACATGCTGACAGTACGGTAGGATGTACATCAGGTATGGAGGGATGTGTGTACATAAAGTGGTGATCCACCTGTGCAGATGGATGTTTGCTGGGGACGGCTCACAGGTGTGTCACATGCCATCCTACCATTACATGTGCAAACAGTACGCTATGTTACTGTTACTTGATGGTGAATACATAAAACCTACACAGCGGTCAGGTGTTACTGACTGTAAGTCACTTGACACCTGTAACACTTACATCCTCCCATGTGCATATAACAGCACAATTGCCAGACATAGCGTTGGTACAAATAATGCAGCCAATACTGCTGCATGTCTGTCAGACGAATCATCATTTAGCAGGTGTATCATTCATAGTACTGCCATGGGTATTTGCTTGTGTGACCATATATGCTACGTATGGTGGGGAATACATCCCAATTTTTACACACCCCTATACACTGTTGCAGAGATCTGTACATACTGCAGTGTGGAAAGCATGACATAGGCAGGGATGGTGTGTGTATCACACACATATCAGCTATCCGTATGTGAATGACATTTGTGGTCTCCACAGTGTGTGTGTGTGTGTGTGTGTGTGTGTGTGTGTGTGTGTGTGTGTGTGTGTGTGTGTGTGTGTGTGTGTATGTATGGCTGTCTGGTGCATGGAGTGAGGCTGTATGCTACCATACAGAACACACATGATCCCTAACCCCTCATGGTGATGCAGTCTACTACCCTGTTGATGCCATCGGTCTCAGCTGTACCGGCTACCTGTACATGTTCTTTCTCTGTGTCACGTCGTGTGGGTTCACAGTACTGTGAAGGTGATGACCACATAGGCAGGGGTCCTCACCTCAACACTATGGGGTGTGCGTTATAGTGTTGTTGACCCCGTGAGTGTGGGCATGATCCTGTAATGTGACAGGGTATTACTGCTACACAGTGAGGCCTCATGCTATCAAGTGGCCTCTAACATTATCATCAGCCGGACTGCTGTGTACATTCCCTGCACCATGTCAACATACCTGTGATGTGACCTGGTATGGATGTCACATCTCTAGCCACTGTAGCCCCTTAAACTGCCCACATGCTTATGGATCAGTATATGTGTGGACATCTGTGGTATGTTAGCCTTTCCAACAGTCAGATTGAGGCTACGTATAGCATGCTGATATTGTCATACGTGCCTGTGAGTACTCCACAGTTACACATGGGAGACTGTAAACATTGCTCCCTGTAGGCACATGCAAGTAGACCATAAGGAGGGAACCAGGGCATCATTACCAACATGCTGTTACTGTTGTTACAGAGACACATACTGTGAACATATAACAATGCATACTAAACCTGTACAACATGGTATGTTTGGTGCGTGTCAACAGTACACAACTAATGTAATATACACTTCTCTCACTATGCTTACACAAGTAATGTAATATACACTTCTCTCACTATTCTTACACAACTAATGTAATATACATTTCTCTCACTATTCTGTTCACCCTGTGCATCAGACCATTTGAGCACGTCCCTGCACCAATGGTGTGGATGACAGGGATGCAGCACAGGCTTCATCATATGCACAGGTTGATAATGTTTGCCAGGGACATAGGCTGCACTAATGGATGACATCATTTGTGTGGGTAAGGGCCGGTGATATGATTGGACATGTCTGTTCAGTATGCATGTAGGTATTGTGGTGCCCTACAGATGTGTTTGCTGTGTGATTGTATGTGTGCACACAGTTCTGCCTTTTGTGAGGCCTACACAGGGGTAATAATGACAGCTCCAGATTGTACAGACCAGGTTGTACAGCTCACTGTGTCCGGCCACGGCCACATGACCTGTGCCTGCCATGGGTTGCACGGGCACTACCAGGCGGAGGTACAGATTGGCTACTGTCCGATGACACATGTCCACTGGAACCATGTCCCCACTGGGAACATCCAGGGCCACGTCCACGTGACCTGCTGTGTCCTGGTGTGGACAGCGCAGCACCAGCTGCACTGCTACTGCTACCGGCACTATGGGAGCAGGCATGTGAGGTGGCACGCTCACATTGACCTGCACTAGGTGGTGTAGTTGGCCTACATCCACGTGGCCTACGCCTCACTCCTACCAGATGTTCCAGCACAGACAGCTCATGCTCGTGGATTGCCATGCCACGGTCAAGTATTCTGACCATGTCACCCAATTGCCTGTCCAGAACATCAGCAATCTGCTGTTGAGCATTTGCCAATGCCTGGATGTTGTCATTTAGGGTACGGATAGCAGCCCTCTGCAGCCTCTGCCCTTCTCTGTTCTGCCATTCAGCATGTGCCTGTGCCGCCATTACAGTCTGGAACATGCGTCTGGTGATACCAGCTTCTGCGCTCTGTCCTGCAGGTGCATGTCTGCCAGAGGTCCTCCTACGAGCAGCATCGGCCACATGCCTGTGTGGCACATCTGCAGTCATTACACTGACACCATGGTGTGGAGACACACTTTCTGTAGCCACCACACTTTCCTGTTCCACGCTGACAGATGCTGACTGTCCTTCTTCTATGGCCACTGGTGATGCCATATGTGTTGGCAGCAGAACTGTGTGCGGGGAAGAGTGGGGCATAGCTGGGATGGCAACCATTGGCACAGATTCAGCCCCTGACAACACTGCCTGTATCTCATGCATATGTTCATCACTGCTAGTATCTGTGGGGACACTAACATCAGATGGACCGCAGGAGGGTAACGCACCTACATCACCTGTGAATGCAAAGAAAGGCTCTAAATTACAATAGACACACACACACACACACACACACACACACACACAGTCTCAGACACACACAGTGACAGACACACACATACAGTGACAGACAGATGCACACAGTGACAGACAGACACACACACACACAAACACACACACACACACACACACACAGACACACACAGTGACAGACACACACACAGTGACACACACAGTGACACACACAGTGACACATACAGACACACACAGACACACCATGCATGTGATCTGACAGACGGCAGACACACACAGACACACAGACACACACAGACACACACAGACACACCATGCATGTGATCTGACGGACAGAATACAGCATGCATGTGATACAGCAGACGGCATGCAGCTCAGACATTAATAGTGTTAGTTAGCATACCTCCCTGGGGTGCACACTACAGCAAGCAGGTGTCATATCAGTAGCCATGCAGTGCACACAATCATGGTAGTATGCATGCATCCCTGTGATACACCATGTGGACCAGAACAGGATAACAGTACACATGGCTGACGTGACCTTGACATGTAATCTGCTGACGTGTGCATTAACATGCATACATGTCTGACACAATGGTGTCCTGACACATGTACAGCGTCATAATGGGCATCACATTGCAATGTTGTCTGTATGCCCTACAGATAGAATGCATGTTTAGCAAATGTGCATGCGCATGGAAGGGTAGTGTGAGTCATCTACATTGCTATACAGTGTGAAGTACAGACACTGTGCCATTGCATGGCATCATGAGGCATCTATGTTGCTGTACAATGCATAATATGTACACATTGCATAGCCATAACTGCATTCATACCCATGACATAACTGTGGATTGTGACCCACGATGCTGAGGTGTATACACACCAAACCATGCTGTGTCATGTGACAGGTCACTGGAGGACCTACAGATGACACCCCTGCACAACTACAGAGTCTTAGCTGCCTGGCAACCATGTCCACACATAGCAGACGTGTCAATTCACCATGTCCCACATGACATTGATGTACCACACGCGAGGTGCACAACTAACTGTGATGTCCTACAGCAGCAAGGGAAATGTACAGTATCTGTGGCCTGATGTGGTGTCAATGTCTGCGGAAGCTGTACAGGTGACTACTATAATGCTATGACACAGTCGTGATGTGCAACACATCTTATATGGTAGACTTCAGTGACACCTCCACTAGCTGTGCACAGGCTTTTAGGATGTCCAGTGTACCACATCAACTGTATAATCAGTCAACTAAGGCTATAATTGGACCATGTGTGGACAATGTGCAACAGGGTGTATACACATCACATCTACTGTGTGGCTACGTGTCTCTGGCCATCCCCCATGGCCATGTGTGCACATGTGTTGGCCAAATGTGGGTGATGGCCATCTATCTCACATGTCTGTGTTGTCACATATGACATACACCCATAGATGTCAGATATGTCACCATCCACAGGGCTATGCAGACAACGGGTTGTATGTTTGGTATGTGGGGTATGGGTTATGGGACAGTGTGACAATATTGCAGCCAGAGCACTACGTGTCTGGGACATGTCAGATGGCACATCACAATGTGTGCACCCATTGCAGGGGCATATAACACAATGGTGACTCCTGTGGGCTGCCTATATCACAGCTCACTGTGTGGTACTGTTTGCGTACCACACGTGTTGTTCCAATGTATAGTACATATGTCCACACATGTAGCAATGACAAATACTGTGGTTTCATGTCGGTGTATCATTTTGTTTGTATATATTGCACATGGGTAGCCAGTGTGAATGATGGGTGATGCGACCTGTATATCGTGACTGGACCGAACATCAAATGTACAAGAGTTAACTGGCCACATGTCAAATAGATCTATGCTTTAACATGCCTGATACTGATGACAGTCTCACCTGCAACAGACTGATGTCTGTGCGGCACGCCAGAGGTACCTGTATAGGGGTGACACAGCATTTTGAACATTATCCATGACTGTATGACAGCCACAGGGTGCACTGTGCATGTTAACACATTCACCTGTACAATAGCATATAGTATGCACATGTGTTCATACACAGGGTAGCATACTGTAGTATGCAGCATGTGTGTCAACATACCTTGCATATGATGTTACATTACATAATGTACAGTGACACATGCAACTAAATGGGATATAATAGTCATATGTGCAGTCCTGACTTACCAGACAACTCCAGGCTCATTGGTTGGGAGACACCCACCTCCACAATGGCAGCTAGTGTTTGTGGATGCTGTTTTGAGGGTGTCCCCAGACTGGCCAGTAGCTCCTCGGTGTGTGTGAGTGGGGGCTGGGTTGGTGGCCCACCACCTGTTCCACCTTGTTCCCTGGCGATTGCAGTGGCATGCTGCTTTGCATGTCATATCAAGTCCGTGCAGTGGCCACCCACATCATTCACCCTCCTGCAAAGATCCTGCCACAGGTCATCACGCTGCTGGGCATGCTGTGGCACATGCCTGAACAACACCTCGTAGTTCTCATAGAGGTACGGGATGAGGACATCATCCTCCTGGCAGCTGTACGCTAGCAGGCGTGTACGAGGCATTATCTGTAAGACATAATAATGGTGACAGGTCACAGTATCAGAGATGTACAGAGATACCGCTGCACATACATTTCTAGTAAATCTAGTACATCTGCACAGTTATCTTTGCAGATCATCATGACAGTGATACGACTGACATGTTTGTGTCACACACATGTAACACCCATCATGCATTGGATATCATCACCATATATGTGTGTCACCTCATTACATTGTTCATACTCCATGTGAATGCTGTCTTGATGTGGGCATGTCTGTTTGCCTGCACTGGTGTTCTTACCTATCAGCACATGCCTGGGTGTGTCCACGCTAATGCTGTTGACCTTGATGCCGTGTATATGTCACATATCAACACATACACTGCCTTAATGGACTTGAGCAGTGACAATGCACACATACGCATGGAAACCTTTACATGCATGTGTTTTGCTATATACATCTACACGGCACTGTACAGCTGTTCAACATCCTGCCACAGATCGCCTGTGTTGCACATGTGATAAGACATGGGGCAATGGCTAGTCGGACGTCATTCGCAGAGATGGTTATCAACTATAGCATGTACAGCAAGGTTTCCTATCTGTATCCGACAGCCATATTGCCACTGCGAGGTGCATCAGTGCCACATTACTGATCCAGACAGGTGATACTACATCTACCATGCAGTCATCACACCATGTATGACAGAGATGACATGTGCAGTTTTAATGGACAGGGTTGCATGGTATGGCGGGAGTATGTCACATGTATGGCACAGGGATCTGTCCAGCATGTGGCGATCCTAGTAGTAAGACGGTGGCTGTCCATGACGTATGTCTTTCAGATCAGGATATGAACATGTAGCATGTCCAACATCATAGTGTAGCACATGTCTTTATGCAAGGTAGACAGCATGCTGCATAGTGGAGGTGAGGATTGTGAAGGCTGGTATCCCCCATCCACGCATGGCCAATACCCCTTAAAGGTGATATGTGATCCAATATTGGTCACCCGAGTGCTGTGTATGCCTGTCCAATGATCTCCATGCTCATGGATGGCACCCTGTCATGACATGGGTACCTCGTATGACTACCTAAGGGGCCTGGAGATGTCACCAACTCAGGAAGGTGAACTGCACAGCACCATCCCTTGCACAGTGTCCATAATACACAAAGTTCACAAAAGAAATAGTCCGCTTTCCCGCACAATAAAGGGATTTCCTCCAAGGCCAGAAAAAATATTCCTTCACCGATAGTTGCAAATAAATGAATTTATTGAATAGCAAACAGTTAAAACAGGATCAGTCCATCATGTACCATAAACCAACACCGGTAATCCGTTTCTTGGTTTGGCTAAAAGTTGGCAGCAAACATATAGACATATGCATATATTAGCATGGGTAACAGTGTTATATAGACATACATTTTAAACGGCTTGTATCACATGAGACAGGTTTTATTAAACTATATATACCTTTAAAACAAAGTGCAATTATAATTAATTATGTTAATGGAATAATTGATATTCATAGAAATGTATTTAAGAGCTCATTTGAATGGAACATGTAGATTCTGAAGAAGTCCAGTAATCTATGGACGAAAGCGCGCTCAATCTCTGGTTTTTAAGTAACATATAAGACGAGCTGGTGGTGTTGTTTGTTTGCTGCTGTTTGCTGCCAACTTTTAGCCAAACCAAGAAACGGATTACCGGTGTTGGTTTATGGTACATGATGGACTGATCCTGTTTTAACTGTTTGCTATTCAATAAATTCAATAAATTCATTTATTTGCAACTATCGGTGAAGGAATATTTTTTCTGGCCTTGGAGGAATTCCCTTTATTGTGCGGGAAAGCGGACTATTTCTTTTGTGAACTTTGTGTTTTTTGGAGGAGGTTTGTGCTTCTGTGGTTAACAGTGTCCATAATGTTGACCGCAGCCTAGGTGGTAGTTAATGGGTACAGGGATATTCACCTAGCAGTGACAATGCTGATATCATCTGTCAGAATATGCACATATGTCACACACCTCACCCACAAAGCCCATTCTGTATGTTGTTCACAACACTGAGACAGCTATTGCTCATAGGTCATGGCTATTCACATCCTTACATACACAGATGCCTCACATTTGTCTGTGTGGTATGGGCTACAATGAGGGGGGAGTACAACACATTAACCCTGTTTTACTGTAGCTGGCACTGGTGTGATATGCACATGTCACTCTGGCAACTTTTGTGGTGTTGATTTTGTCAACAGGCCACTGGTAGAACACTCCTGTGACATACAAAGGTATATGTAGTCAAACATCCGTACTGTTATGTACATCTGTACTGCTAACATCTACATTGATAATGGTTCATGGACTTGCATACCATACTCAGCAGAGTAATAGTGCTGTACCACCAATTATGGCTGTCGTCACCACTTGTGGGTTGATATTATCCAACACCCTATCTGTATTGTATTTTCATGCTCAGCACTTGTTCAGAACTTGTGAGCACTTCATGAGCTACCGATTAATATAGCACCCATTCCACACCATTTCTCACAAGTACACTGTCTGTCCTTACATTTCCAGCTTGCTTACAGTACAACAGCTGTTGTACACACATAACTCACATATCTTGTGAGACATGGTTGTATATACAGGCATGTCCAACTGTCACGTACCAGTGCTATTGCCTGTCTATATGATGAATATGTTGTACATGTGGCAATAGAGCAATTGTCTCATGTACACAGTCAATGCTCACCTCCCAACCTACGACACTACAGCCTGTGGGAGATGCACATATGCAGCCCTGCTGGGGGTAATGCTGTCACCAACCCTGACTGAACCTGACAATCATGTGGGGATGTGTAACATTCGCAACACACCCCACTCATCACATAGTCTCACAAGATCTCCACCACCACAGGCCACACATACGAGTACAACTTGTGCAGTACCTCTCCATACTCTGTGTAGGCACCAAAGGCAGCCCCCACCACCAAACACAACAACAATAACTAATAGCCCACAGACTCATGTGTGCCCATCACATACATCCAATAGGGTGTTATAACATACACAACACACCTGTCATAGGTGACTCTGTAGGCGGTCACACTGATGTTCCACTCAGCAGGCTACACAAGGCGATAGTCGCTTACATCTTGCCGTCGGGTAAATGGTTCTGCAACATAACCTATGCACCCATGCCACACCTCACCAGGTACAATTTGACTGTCATTCTCCATGTTAGTGTGACTGTCCTGAGATGCAACTTCACAGACTACGTGTGCAGGGACATGCAATAGCTCACCGGCCTTGTAGACCTGAAGGTATGGGCCAAGCCCTTGGGAGCATTATGCATTCATCTGGACCTGTTAACACTGTACAATGACTGACTGTGTCACTTCAACGATTGCCTATACTTCTGCTGTCATTCCACAGGCATCTGGTATCTGTCCACTTTGACTGACATGGTCAACAAAACATGATGATTTAGCACAGATGACCTGCACCTGTCAGCCCTGGGAGTACAGATAACATGTAAGGCTCTTGCTGCTTCTATACTGCCTGTCTTGCACAGTTTCCCATAACATTCACCACCAGAATGGGAACAGGCAAGCAAAACATGGGGTCATGTGACGCAAAGCTTGACATCTTCATCTCTGACGCACGCAGGCAAGGCACTCCTTATAATGGACCACTTCAATATCTCTGCAGTGACTGGGACCTGCCTCTAGGCTCTGCAGAGCACACCTGCAATGACGGGTTATACACAGACCATACCTTTCAGTCATGTAACCTGGACCAGCACACCCATGGCTGAGGTGTTCCCATATTCCACTATGTTGTACACACATCCTGGCTAGTTACTTAGCACAATGCATCAGAGGTGCTCCACATGCAACTAACTGTGGCCAGAACTGCTATACACATTGTAACAAGCTACGGATTTAACAACATACCCCACGGTTACCAGACCTTATTTCTTGGTGTACTGGACAGTAGGGCTCAGACAGGTACTACTGATGCGAGATTGACACTACCCCACACTTAACTGGGATAGCCACTCATGTACCAACACATTAGGCCAACACACTACGGGATTCATAACCTCCACTCGGCTGGATCAACCCATACACACCACCTCCAAGACCAACAATATCCTTGACATGGACACTACCAACATGTGACTGGTGTTCCACACCTGGGGTTATCCCCTCATTGGTGGATTCCGTACATATGCTAATTACCCTTGTTATCCACATCCCGGCACCACACCCTTCACAGCATACACAGTACAAGAGTACTACAATGCCTACTACAGATGTCTTATGACAGCAGTAGTTAACATCATGACACCCATGCAGATGGACAATGCACATACAAATGCTGAAACATACCCCAGTGCACTTCATTAGCACTTACACGACTGCATGGATCAGGCTATTCCACACAGAGCCATGATGGTACCCACCAGATAACGGACACCACTCTGGGGGTCCAGTTCCATGGACATAATTTACAACAACAGGTGGAGGCTGTTGCAAAGTGGAGTACAATCCCATGAGTGGGGTAGCTCACTGGTCAGCCTCAGTAGGGCTACAGGATCCCTCATCACATACTCCAAAACTAGCTACGTAAACATTACTGTGACACATTCCAGGGTGTACCACAAGGCATTATGGAGGTATGTCAGTAGTCAATGGCAATACCCACAGCTGCTCTGACATACAACAGGTACTCAGGAACATTACAGAACCAAGTGATCTTGACAACATGCTGGCGGATGGGTTCAATGCTATCATTACACCCTCTCACTCCCTACAGGGCCACAATCCATGCAGGAACATTGCAGTGTCCCTGCGGTCAACCCTACACAGTACTAACCTGCACTCTATATGGCCTGGAACACTGGCCCCATGTGACCGTCCAACATCCCAGGCTGTGATTTACACAAACCTCTGAATGACATGTCTCCCCTCTTGGCCACCATATTTAGTAATAGCCTTGTATCACACATTGTGGCCCCTGAATGGCACACAGCAACAGTTATCACACTCCACACAGGTGGTGCCACAATGCACGAGGGGGACTATTGCCCTATACACCTGACTGGACTGTTCTGCAAGGCTATGGGGCACATCATCATGGAAGTCATACACAGAGACATTGGTTGGCTTCGGTCCTTTGATGGCACCCAGGTTGGACTTGTTAGGGCCAGATCATGGCTCCTACACCTGGTGGACTCCTTTGATACAGTTACCAAGGTAGTTGATAATGGTAAGGGGGTCCACACAACCTACATTGTCCTCTCACTGCTTTTCAGCACCGTTCTCCATTCTGGTATTGACAACATACACATCCACCTGCACATCGACCCCTATGTCTCAGGATGCTATGAAAAGTGGCTCACGGACAGGACACACACAATGAGGGTAGCATACCATAGTACCTACTGTATTTCGGTTACACTTGGCGTACCACAGTCCTCAGTCATAGGGCCCCTCATGTTCGGTATATGCCTCCCTGAGGTACAGGCTAGCATAGACGGACTTTCCCTGCCTAGCTTTACAGACAACTGCATACAAAGTGCCATGATTGATCCACCAGCTGATACTGACGCCCTCCATAAGGGTGTCACTGTGATGGATACCTGATATCAATATCATGGCCTCAAGCTGCATGACACAAGGTGCATGAACATCCCCTTTACATTACACCATTCTCCCACTGACTATCACATAAGTGGTAGTCACCTACATACATGTCACATTGTACGTGATCGTAGTACACACGTATGTCACACCCACTCCTTTGATAACCATATTGCCACTGTGGCATGGATATCCTTCTATGTGGCCACACTTATCTGTACTGGGTTTGTAGCTGGAACATAGGCACCCATTGTACCTCTGAACTCCAGACGTATACACACATTCAAGGGTACAGCACCCCATTTAGGGTGTACCTTACACAACAGCTACAGCTTTACATACCACAACATTAACACACCATGACGTTTATTGAGCTCCGACGGTTGACGCATGTAGCAGAATGACGGACACCATGTCTGTACACATTTGCATACTACATACTCAGGGGTGACCTCCGCTGAACAGACAGGGCCCATGTCCACACAATATTCATGGATATACTTCACATAAGTGACATAAACAAAAGCCACTGTCAGCAACATGCTCATGGATATGTGCACACACGAAACGATGAGTGGGATGTGCTTGAGGGTTACATACCCAAACCAGACACTCACCATGCTTTGGAACATGATTCCTATGTACATCATGCAGGGACACTCAGTAGCACTGTTCATGTGATACCTCACTTGGTGGATGGAAGACACATGTATTCCAGGGATCACTGCAGTGGCTGTACTGTGCAGAGGTGCAGCTAACACATGGCTCTGCTGTTCACAGACAGGACACTACCCTAGAGAGGTGCCGCTGGTGTGAACACTGTAGTTGAGCTTACACATAGACTTGCCAGACTGCATAGTACCCCACTATGAACCTGTGAAGCTATTACATGTCCTTTGTGCATGGTTAATTGAGTAGCTCTTCCATTTACATTAGCTATCATGCTATTACAGTGTCCCGTGAATACAAGCCATATGTATCCTGTTATTGTATATTGTACATGCCAAAAGATGATACCTTTGGTATGCATGATATGCCTGTTATGCTGTGTAGAATATCTGACATATTTTCTTACAGTACTGTACATTACACATATTTTACATAGTATCCCATAATGCAAAGCATACTTGCACAGTGGGACCACCTTAGAAATGTTTTTGTCATTATATGCCGATACACATGCCTACTGTGACAGTAAATCGACATATACTATCCCCTGCTATGGCACTTACTTGTTGGACATACCCTACCACTGACGGCGGGTGGTATGGAATTGTTCTGTTTAAAGCCCTCATGTAGCATCCCTTGTGGTGTCTGTGATGTTTACCTTGTGGCCCACTGCAGGACACACAATTTCTACAAGCATTACTATGCTCAGCAAAACATCAGTACATAATACCTTTTCCCACTTTATGCATTGCGGACATTTTTAATTAATACAACACAGGCTATACATACGCTAACATAATTAATACAAAACAGGCTATACATACACTTACATACCGAGTGTTCTACATACCTTGTTATCGTTCCGGACTTTCGTGACTATCTCTCTTACACTGTTTAAACAGTTCTATGGTATGAGCATACAGTTTGACTGTCTGGCAAGTCATCCTTATATTCGTCGATACCTGTAACATGTGGTTTCCTGCCACCAAGTGGTGTTCCTGAGTGACTTATTACTTGCACATCAGCTGTGCAGCTACTCCATTCGCCAATTACGTGGCAACAGTGGGGTATAATTGAATTCTCCACTTGGGCATTGCCCATTTGCCCTACCTTCGGGGAGACAGCCTGTATTGTTGTCAGTAATTGCAACTGCTATGTGTAGAGACACGGATAGTTTGGATTCATGTCCCCCGTGGATTGTGTGTGACGGCTAGTGTATGTGGTTTTACATGTGAGTGTACCTGTCATCCCAACCGTCTGATAAGGGACTATTGCAAACAAAACCTGTAACATCGCCATTTGTTCCATTATACAACGTCTACGATTTCACATGGCACCTTTAAATGTGTTTCTCACAAGGTATGTTAACGCTTCTACAGATGTAATTGACTGACTGGATGTTTGTGCTGTAATTACAGTCTGTATTGCTATAGTTTCATGTGTGGGGGATGTAGGTGCATGTACGTAGCATATACAGGTTTGTGGGGCTTGCATTTCTACATATTCCATATATGTGTGTGGGCTTCTTCCGTAATTAAAGAGCTATCAGTTAGTAGACTTTTGTTACGGGCATATACATTGGGCCATTGTTAACTGGTTTCTATATAGTATGCAGGTGAGATTGATACTTCCATATCTCCGGAATTAGAGTGATATGTAAAGGAATGTTACTAAATGACAGCTGCCCCGTGCATTTCTGTCCCAGATATTTGCAGTCATTGCAGTTGTGTTGGTAACTGAACCTCTTTGGCATGAGTTGCCACCTTTTCAAATGGCCGTTGTGGGACAGTTGCAGGACACACATCGGTGTTTACAGGCCGACACATACCCATGGTCAGTACACAGGATAGCACATACTTTTATCCTCAATACATACTTATTGTTGTAGGACTTTGGCTACTTATCATATTGCATGTAACATTTATGTTTCTTACATACAGGCATAACTATTAATGCAACTATTACATAATATATGGGACATAGTAATGCCCTACAATCTTGGACAGTTGCTCTTTGTAATGTTTTATGTCAGGACACAACTGCCCAGGGAGGGGCTGTCCCTCCTAATGTGGGACAGGTGGTAACCGTATGCCTACGGCTAGCTATAACACCTACAGTAATGATCTACCTCCGAGTTGGCACTGACAGACACATGATGCAGACACACGCACACACATTACAGTCACACGGAAACACACACGGCACCCTCAACACACACATACACAGACTACGGCAATCACAAACACAGTTGAACACAGTACCTACGTGGATCGCAACACCAGCAGCGTAACTAAATGTCCCTTCATATCGTGATAATATTACTCATGGTTCTAGTGTTCCAGTACTGTGTTCTTTCGGTCTTTCAGCCTCGTGGTTACGCGTGTCGGTATGTGACACATTCCATAGTTGGCGGTATCCTATTTATTTGTACCTCCAAGGCTTTATGAATGTCATTGACCTATCTATATATTTGCAGATATCGGTGAATCCGTATATATCAACATATATCTCTCTATCACCCTTTCTATCTGTATTATATATATGTATATATATATATATATATATATATATATATATATATATATATATATATATATATATATAGATATATATATATCTGACAGAGAAAGTGACAGGCAAAATACACCTTTCATTGTGTACTTGTCGGTGTATACTGTTTCCTGGACTCCGCACGTTTGTGTCCAAACCTGTCACATTACACACCTGCCATAGGTACATCTTGGCTACCATAATGTTAGGTGATTGTATACATGATTGCGTGTTCTACTCCTGGCAGTGGTCGTTTTACCCTTCAGAGCAGGCGCTATTAGTACAGGGGTGAATAACGCTGGTTTCCCCTGTTCTGGACATCATTGACCGTGATCTGCGCGATATTCAGAGAAGCTTAGCCCTGTTTCACGCATATCCGTATTGTATTGGTTAGAAAAGGTGTAGTTGTTATTTATTTACTCATTGTAACAAAGCAGATAATCTATGATATATATCATTAATTTCAATTTCATATTTATCAGTTTTAGTCAAGATTTTTCTTTAACACCTCTGTTTTTAACCTTTAACTATTTCACACCCCCCCTTTCCCGTCCCCTCTCCCCCCCTATCTTCTTTCCCTTTCCTTTTCCTTTTCTTCTTCTTCTTCTTTTTTTTCTTCTTTTTCTCTTTTTTCTTTCTTTTCTTTTTCTTCTTAACATTCCTAGCATTTATTGTCACATCTTATCCATTGTCTAAGATCTTTTTTCCCCCTTTTCTATTTTCTCTTTTGAAGTTATATTCTCTGTTTTTCTCATGATTTTATAAGTTATATATAGGTTATACAAACCAAAGCTATGAAATATGTTGCAATGAAATATTAAGAAATTATACATAGATGTCACTTAAATTAGATTTTTCCAGAACATTTTAATATGATGAATTATTACTTATATTGTTTTATATTTTTGATGAAGATGCTTATTTAGTTTAAAAGTATTGTAAGCATTTCAGATAGAAGCTCTTAGAAAAGGACATATATATAGATTTATTATTCTAAATAAATGTTTAAACATACACGCTTTATTGTAACATTCTAAATTAGAAGGTTGTTATTATAGCCTCTGTATAGAGGATGCTTAAATATTGACTTGGTTTGCTAGATATGCAACCTTTTAGTGGGAAAGCGCTCAGAATTATGTTTCCACAATGTTTTTAACCACAGTTCTTTTAACTGCAGTCATTCTTAAGCTTTAATTGGCTTTATTGAATCATTGATTATGTAAATTGCTAGTTTAATTAATTAATTATAGAAGAGTCATGTGTATAAAATAGTTTGTTTTACTGAGTTGTTTTATGGTCTGAAGAAGCGTACAGGAAGGTACGCGAAAGCGCTTACCACAAATAAACTTTTCTGTCTTTTATTTACAAAGTCGTGTAGAGTCCGAAGTTTATATTCTACCATATCCGTATAGTCATATTTAAACGACGCTTACCAGCACTGGGCAACGCATATTCCCGCTAACGTGTGCTAAACATGATCTGATGACCTGCATCTGACATGCATTATTCGTGCCTTCGGGATTACGTTACATCCCTTGCAGGATGTGGGACCGGGAACATGCACGACGGTCACTGCATTTACCACTTGGCCATCTGGGATTTGTACACGTGTTATGGCATTTTGTATGTGGAGTATACTACGGCTGTTACTCCATACTGCACTCACATGGGTAACTCATTTAGTTTACATATGGATGAGTCCAATTAATGGTATGTCCATGTGATGTTTACTGGATGTGCTCCAGCATTGGGTATGTATATCACAGTGAGCCACACACGATAATGTGCTACACCTTCAAACGACCGTTGGTGGAGCATGCTGGGGTGATGAATACCTGTCATGGGTACACCCCATGCTTTGATACAACATCCATGATTACATTATGTGGAGCCCCTCATTAACACAGCAGGGAATCCGTGCAGAGTGTGTGGAGAACAGTGCTTACACACATGTGATCCCACGATTGCCTCTGCTCCACTGAGCGACAGTTGGTTACTCGATGTTGTGGCAACAGCAGACACTGTTTGCCTCATTTGGTGTATGGCCTCTGACAATCAGGCGTGTACCTACCGATGTACCTAGGAACCTATACACACAGCACCAACATATGCTGATAGGTGCATGTACTGCTCAGGTGTTGACATTCCTTGTTCCAATAGCTGTTGTGTGTACAATGTTTGAGGGCTGCCTATGTAGGATTCACACAGTAGGCCACCTATACATTACAATTTACAGGTGGTTGTGTGTGTGTGCCATCCATTTTACTGTGTGTGCAGGTGGAGAGGTGTGTCAGTCCGTAGGGGCCTACACTGTCAGAGTACATGCTACACTTTCCCTCTTTGCCAAGACGTAGGCATATTGGACATGCGTCCGTCTGCCTACTGGGGCTGTCACAGGGTGTTCGTGGTCTGAATCCCTCTGTGCCTGTGATGGCCTTGGCAATTGTGTTGGGCTGTGAGGGCCTTCACCATTTTGTCCCTGCTGCAGCTGTTTCCGCAGGATCATATTATGTAGCATGGCACATACTATGAGGATGTTGGCACATGTGCCTGGAGAGTACTGCAAGGCTCCACCAGATATGTCCAAGCAACGGAACCATGATTTCAGCATCCCGAACACACACTCTATGATGATTCTGGTTTGTGCATGTGCCTCATTATGGCGTTCTTGCATGGGTGTGTGTGTGCATTTCTGATGGGAGTCATCATCCATGGCTCCAGTGCATAGCCAGCATCCCCCACAAGGTGGCCATGTGGGATGTCCCCCCTGACAAATACCTGATACAGCTGTGAGGCATGCCAGATATGGGAGTCATGGTAGCTTCCAGGGCTGCCAGCACACACATCCATGATAATACCCTGGGCATTGCACATGACTTGGCAGTTGATGGAGTGGAATCCCTTGTGGTTTATGTAGCACCTACCATGCTCACCGGGTGGTGACTTGATATGTATGTGCATGCAGTCTATCGCACCCAGTACCTCCGGGTAGTGTGCCACATGGTGGAAGAGACGCATATTGCTGGTCAACTCCTCCTGAGTTCGGGGGAAGTATATATGCTCATTGGCATGTGGTAACATGGCATCCATCATGGTATCCCCATTATATCTCCAGTTGGCCTTTGAAAGGTACCTGTGGCTAGTATTCGCAAGCTTACACATACATTCGTGTCCACTGGGATGGGTTCCCCTCTGTTGTTTCTGGTTCTCAGGCGTGGCTGGCACAGCTCAACTATTTGGTGTAAGATGTCCCTGTCCACCCTGTAATGCTCTACTATCTCCAGATCATGTAGCCCCTGGTAGGTTACCCATGGTCTGAACACTCTTTTCCTCCTCCAGGGCCTGCGGTGGTTGTCAGCATCATCCTCCACAGCACCGTCAGTCTCTAACACATGGTGATGAATCACAGCTATGGCAGCTCCCAACATGTACATTCTAAAAGTTCCCCGTGTGTTTACACCTATGGTGCAGTGTTTGGGAATACACAGGTGTGTGTAGGGTGCTTTCACACTTTATACTATTGTGCTGTGAACACCGATGATGTCATAGAGTGTGTATGTATGATCGTAGCAACAGGGTATCTTATGTGTTTTACTACAGGAACTACTATTGTGGTACCTTTGGTGTTGAATTACATTTGGCTGCCATGGATTACGTCTTGCCCTCCCCTTTACATTTCTTCACGTTTCTCCTACCATTTTCTGGCATGCATCCAGCAGCCTGCTTTCATTTGCACTTTCCTAGACCTGGCTTATCTTGCGTAATGTGTTCTATTGCTTGTCTACTGTAGGTTTGCTTTGCTCTGCTATGACAGTTCTCCTTTCTTTGCAATCCGACTCCTCCCCTATCCTATTTTGCAGGTTTCTGCGAGCAGACTTGTCAGCTGTCGTTGATTGCCCGCTGTGAGTTAATAGGTGTTAATTGCTCAGTTGTACTCTAATTACCCTACTGTGGCATTTCCTTCTTTTCTTCCCCTGACCTTCCTGTTTGTGCTATGGTTAGCTGCGCGTGCATCCACTTACCGGGTTTCAGGCATATTTCCATCTCCGTACACATGCACTTTCAGGCACCATATGTGCTTTCAGCTAAACGATTCTATACCTACCTCCCCACCCCTGTCTTGCAGCTTTGCTTAGCAATGGCCAGGCCAGATTTGCATTGCTCCAATGTGCTTACAGCTACGGTGGCACACCCCACTGCTGATGTCATGTATATCTCTGAGCCACTCCTTGGTGTTATAGTGCTGCGCCGTATGGTACATCTTTAATCCGGTGGGACATTTGTGATTCAGTATTACCTGCCTCATTTGCATGGCATTGACTACTAATTCATAGTTACCATGCCGAACACTGTCACAGACCCTTAGCAACCCTTGCAGCTTGGTTGTGGTGTACCATGCATACCATTGCGTATTATGGTGAAATCCTGATTTGTATTACATTGCGATTTTAGGACATTTGTATATATTTTCTTTGTGTTCCAGTTTGCGCACACATGCCCTGTGGTTGTACTTTGCGTTACTGTGGACATGACATTAAATGTTGTTTTTTAGGTGTTGTGCATCTTTTCTTATGTCATTGGCTGTGTATTTAGCCATTGGCATATGTTAACTTTGTAATACATGAGTCTGGTCCACTTCCATAGCGCCGATGTTCTGTTTGGGAAAATGTGAACCGTATTTTTTGGTTTACATTTCCGTGGGCTTACGCTACACCTGCACCACTTCATGAATCGCTATGTACCTTCATTTGCATGGTGCGGCACTGTTCATGGGGTGATTAGCATACCTAAGCCGAGGGCTGCTCAGTTCTGGCGTATGCCGGTAGTGCACGTGGAATTGGATCGTACCTGAATCACTCGACAGCCATATTTGGCATTATACCGCCTACGCTATGCCTGCGCCTGGCGCAAGCTTCATGAATCCCGGGATTGTTTTATGGAAAGGAACAAATGTACAAAAACAAAGGAAATAATTTGATTTAATCAGTTCTGGAGCTGGGACAAGAGACTGTAGTTAATAGCTTGAATAACTAGAGACTGAAATTTAGAAACCTGGTATGTACAGTTGCAACATGTCTGCCATTGTTTAACTTGTTTGCACAATGAGGCTTGCAGGTCATTAACAATGAAGAGCAGGAGCATGTGCATATTAAATATATAGCTCATGGCTGCAGCCAAGTTATGTACTGCTGAGGTGTGTTCACAGAGAAGGGCAAGGAAAAGCAGTGAACATCTCCAGGAGCATGGCTGATTCAACCAGTGCCCTGTGCCAGTACCATGAAACAGTGCCCTACCCCCTTAGCTCTTTAAGTGAAGAGCAAAAAAAACAATATATATATATATATATATATATGTGTGTGTGTGTGCCAATCGCTTACTACAGTTAGATCCATACTACTACTATTCCATTGAATGGTAAAAAACAATAATAAAAAACAGTCCATTTCTTCTAGTGGCACACCAGCAATATGACCAGATGCATGACATACCTCCCATCCTGCACCAGCTATTCAGGTCACATTTCTGTGCCCTGTTCTTGACCCTCCTTTCCCAAATGTAATAGAAAATACCTTTTTTATTTTAAACTGTAGCAAACTGCTTGCTACAAATGTAGCAAACATTTGCTACAGTTTATACCCTGCCTGTATGGAACACTACAGCACTTAGGTTGTACTTAAAAAAGAGAGAGAAAGAGAGCAACAATGTAGGAAGCAGTTTGCTACAGTTTAAACTACACAAGGAGCACTATATCACTCAGGTATGAATTTAAATGTAAGGTTGGCTTTTAAAAGCCAATATTGCATTTAAGAGATCTGGATTGGCTGAATGCTCTCCCCAATACATCGTGCCTGGGGTAGCTGCTCCTCTCACTACATCCTACCAATACTACTGAATTTCATTCATGTATGCATCTCCAGGAGGCTCTGTTCAATCATACAGGCAAAGTAGCAGCAAGAAGAAGTCACCTGGAAGCCTTAAATGGGCATAATATAGGTCTGCTCATCTATTTTTGAACAAATTAAAAGGTGGAAATATGAATATAGGAAAGTAATGAAAAAGGATGAAGCAATAAGAGAACAGAACATAACATGAAAACTTAATGAATGAGCAGGATATAGGTGCAAAAGTTGAGAAAAAATATATTTGAGTAACTGGTGTCCAATTTCACACATATTTACAGAGAAGTCATGACTCTCAACTGTCACCCTCAGAGTTAGGGGTAAAACAAATAGAGCACAAATGGGGAAGAGAATGCAACTGCTGATGATATTGACTTAGAATGAACAAAATAAGGTTTTGTTTTAACAGATATGGAGCAGAATTGCTATAACAGATTAAGTGGCCCTTTAAATAATTTATTTTTGATAGGTATGATGATAAGGAAAGTGGAGAAAGGAAGGTAGGGAAGTAAGAGCAAGCTCACAGAGATAAACAAAAAAGAGAGCCAAGGATGAGAGGGGAGGTACTCACACAATGAGGGTGGAAGGAAGAGTACAATGGAGAAGGTAACATCAGACAGACAGTGGGTAGAGAATGTTGTTTGGGAAAGGGGAAGTAACACTTGGATGGGGGAATAGGATGGGTTTGCGTACTGCTGCACCTGCAAACAGAAACACAGTGGGAGCTTATTTGCCACCCTGGGATCAGGTGGAGAAGCTAGCATAGGACAGCAGCACAAGAGAATGTGGTGCAAGTGGTGGTTCTCTAGATGACTGTTGTGGCCATCTAGCTTCTAGTCAATCAGCTCCCACATGATGTCTGTTAGCTGCTGGTTGATCACAAAGTACCCCCTTAGCTTCCACTGTTATCACTGGGGAGAACAGGCCCAACCCCTGGAGTAGAGCTGGTTGGTGTAAGCACTACAGCTGATGTTACAGGTGCCCAGGTGTCATGGCAACTATGCCAGTGGATAATTTGAATGCCGGTGGTTGCACATGTTGGAAGGTAAACTTGCTGCTGGGATGAAAGAGAAACAAAATAATAAGAAACATAAATACATGGCAGGCAAAGAATGGGAAAGCAAAGTACATATACAATGAAAAACACTGTAACTACAAATCTTGTATGAAAATTTTATAGAAGCATTACTTGAAGCACCAACAAGCATCCACATCAAATATACTATGATGGCAAGTTAGGCAGAAAATCACACAGACCACACACACCACCACCAGTGCATGCAGCCTGAAAGGCAAAATTTTACATATTGAGCTATTTGTGCAACCCACTGAAACCTACAGTCAACTACACAGTAATAGCATCAGACATTCCTACTGCTAGCATTGAACTATGGAACTGATCTTATTATGTTCATTCCCGACTGTATCAGACTATTGCTATAAATCGGGAATGTAACAAACATAATAAAATAGATTTAGCATTGCTTTTATGGATTACTGAACAGGTGGAGTGAGAGCCATAGTACAAGGGTGATGCAGTGGTTGTGCTGAAGGACTGTTATGCATAATGGGAATGAGATCATCAGCAGATACACACAGCACATGTGAACACATTCAGGCCACTCTTGTACCATCACTTTATGTCAAACCATCTGTCTGCTCTATAGCTTATACATGTAGACATGTGCAAAGCTCTTTAACAATGAAAAGGTTATGTCACTGTGAGGAGTGTGAAGGTAAGGCTACTGTAGTGTGGGAGACAATTGGTCAATAATTTCATGTAAACTGTGTGGACAGACAAATGTGACTGTCAAACACACCAGCAGCATGGAATACAGGGAAGGGGTACAAAAGTGTTGTAAATTTTTTAGCCCACTCTTGGCCCCAGTGCCAATATAACTGTTTTCCATGCTTACTGTGCAATGCCTAAGCAGGTTAGTCAACAGAAAATTACAGATGACTCTGATGTGAAAGTTACCTGTAAAACAAAGTTCACTAAGGCAGAGATTCAGGTGCTAATTCAGCCCTCTGTCTTCATGTCTGATGACTTTTTGGGCAGGATGCTGCTGAATGGATGAGGATGCTTAGAAAGATCTGGGGACAGGTGTTAATGCTATCAATGGACAAGGCTATAATTATGACATGTCCACCTGGTACGGAAAGGTAGATCAACAGATGGATGGCCATTGGTCAAGCAAAATCTGATGGAAACAGAGGAGTTTCTGGTCTCTGTCAGAGACAGTGAAACCTCCACATGGTCTTACAGTGTGATGCTAGACATGTATAGAAAACGTCAGTGAACACTAAGAATATCTACCAGAGATGCCACAGGTACATAACATTCTTCCTCTATTAACAGTACCTGTAATTCCTCTTAAACCAGTACTCTCTGGCAAACTTATTAAAGCTGTCTGCTTTCGCTTATGATAGAACAAAATGGATTGGATCAGCACAAGTATCTGCAAAAGGTACAACATTTAACTGATTGTTTTTCAAATGCTACTATTTCAACATCTGAATTTGATGTATGATTCTGGTGCTGGATCATACTTCCACAGAATACTTATGCTTCGTTTATTGACAGGTAATCCTCTATCTGTCACTACCACTGTTGAATTTCTATCAACTAACTTTTGAGAATCAGAACCTCTAATGATAGCATCAAGATTGAGCTGGCATTCTGGTTTGATTCTCAGCTGGGGTGCCTTCTGTGCGGAGTCTGCATGTCCTCACTGGGTTCCTGTGGGTTTCTTCTGGGTGCTCTGGTTTCCTCCCATGTTATAAAGACATACGTTTGGAGCATTTCTCCCCGGGCCTCCGCTGAAAATTGGCTTCACTCCAAGTCGGACTTTTCCAGTTAACAAATGTAAAATAAATAAAATAAAATGACCAGGGAGTGCAAGCTGTGTGTATGATATGGGGAATGTGACGTCTGCCTCTGAGTCTGTGATCTCCCACAAAACACATGCACTACAAAGTGCGAACAGGTTGCTAATGACACTAGCAGTCAGGGAAGTGTGGCATCCCCTATTGATCACGTCAAGTTGTGCATGTAGCACTTTGGGGTGTGTGGGTATGGTGCTAGCTGAAGACATGGTTACCACCCCCTCCCCCTTGAAGTTGTTGTGTCAGTGGCTGCAAATCAGTGCAAGTGTAGGACCATGATGAAAGTAGAGTATACTATCACTGCATCCATGTCAAAGTCAGTACTGCTGAAGCAAGATATGTGAGGTGAGCTCCAGGAGTTCATATCCCATATGTTTTATTGTTTTGACCGACTAAATGACATACTTGAATATGCCATATCATCCCAATCTTGATAATCATGTGTTAGGTGTTACCCATTAAGTTGTTTCACTGCTACCTTCACAGATGGTGGCCATAAGAGTCATGGACAGAGAATATGATAATACAGTACTACCACTTCCACAACTACCACTGTTGTGGAGGTGTCTAGAGCCAGGAGAGGATGTCCTTGGGTGATGGTAGTCACATTAGTGGCATGTCCGGTATGAGATATTGTTCATACCCGTGCAGCATTATGACATCTAGCAAGAGCCATGGTATAGCCAGAGTAACTCCTGCTAGAGGCAGCTCTCATGGGTAGGTGCATGTACAGGATGCTCAACTCCCTAGCATACATGGGCTGGGCTTACCTAGTACATCATTCTGTAGTGCTGCAGTTACTGCTGAGGCTGTGTCTTAGCCAACACACACTCCCCACTACATTCCTCAGTATGTCACATGTACAGAAATCCAGTGAAACTGGACCTTCACAAAACCTTTTATATTAATGCACTTCCACTCATATACTCAAAGCTCTGTATACAACTTCTGCCTTACTTTTAATTGTCTTAAGTACTTACACATTTCGTTTTGAAAAACATTAACACGTGCTCTTCCCCATATCTGTAAAACATGAAAACTATGTCCTGCCTATTGTAAACTACTACTTGGGTTGCCTGTCTCTGATGCACAGTGTGGCCAGTCTATGCATGAGTATAGGTAACCTGGTGTTGCATTTGCATGCATCAGTTTTACTGTAGTGTATCTGCTTTACTAGAGGCTGAAACTACAGATTTGTTCAGATCAGGTTTGTCCTGATGCATACTCCCTGTATACAGCCTGGTTGGATCAGAATTACTGAAGACTCCACCTGTGAGTGACCTTTGTTTGTCATAGGCTGAAGCTAAGTTCAAACCAACGCCTCTTTGTCAGTGCCATGGCATACTGTGCTTGCCTCTGTCGAGCATGATCAATACCTGCTGCTGGATCCTGCGCAGACTCCTCATCTGATTCAGTCTCCACTGCGTGTTGTGCATTGTAGTGCTTCTCCTGCAAATGTTCCCTGCTGTAACTGCAGTCTAAGTATAATATTATATTTGCGTATGTTGAAAATAATTTTGAAGACATGCTGGGATCATATTGCAGGGAACTAATGGATGAACTGAGACACTGATATTATGTCTTCAGCAGCCTAGATGCACTCTCTACAATGACCTTTAACTGTAATCATATGTACTTGTACCTCTGGTCTGCTTCATTCTGTGGATTTCTGATAGATATCATCAGCCAGGGTTCCAAACATATAAATTGCCAGTAAGATTCTCCTGGGCAACTCACCCCTGGCAAACAACAGCCATGTCACAGGTGTGCCATAGTGGAGTCCCAATAACTACCTGGGTGACCTGGAAACACATTGTAGATGACACCCTGTGCTTTACAGTCCACCTGACAATTGATAGAATGATGGCCTTTGAAGATCACATTTCTCTTTCTAAGTACTCCAGGTGGGAACTTTATTTCATGTGTGTGCAATCTTTGCACCCCAGTACCTCAGGAAAATAGAGTATATCATACAATAACTACATTGTGTTCCATCTCACCTTTGTAGTACATGGGGACCATAACCATATATGCTTCCACATGATGAAGCATGGCATTGAGAAAATGATGGAGTATCCTCAATACAGATGCAAGAGATACCCCCATTATGTCCCCAGTAACTGAAAGGTCCCTGTAGTAAATATAGATAATGCCACACATACTTTGATATTTACTGGAACAGGCAGTCCATAACTCCCAAGGGGCTGCAAATGAGGCCAACATATGCCCACAATGTCTTGCATGGTGTACCTATCCATTCAGTACAAGTTCAGTGTTGGTGTCATCAAACTCTTAGTGCAAGAAATCTGAACAATGCCAAAAATAATGTGGGGGACAAAAGCCTCAAAATAGGGACAGGTTTTAATTATTGCTCTTATAAACATTGAAAGTTGTTAAAATAACAAGTTTTGCATTACCATGCATTTTCTGAAGGATATGAACCCTAAAACTCAAATATATATCACTATTTAGTGACGTCAAGCCTCAGTGACATGCCAGAAAAACACAAATTTTATGAGTAACAGACAAAAAAAAATTATGCAAAAATTGGGGAATTCCAAAAAAATCTGGACATTTGAGAGGTATGCTTGGAGTGCATGAAATGTTAAATTTAGTTGAATAACCCAGTACCTCCAAGAGTGACAACAGACACCAATGTGGCTCATAGTGGAAATAAGAGCTTCTTGCTGACACACATTAAGTAATACTATGGTAACCCGTAACATGTTTTCAGTATGATTGCATTAACATTTAGAATAGTCTGTGTTCACAAACACTAGTGTTACAGCTCCAAAGCATGCCAGTTACATGTTTCTGATTCATTCTGCATCCCAACCTAGCTCATTAGCATACATGGCAGTTCTCATTTTAATATTATTGTTCATTACTATCTGATTATATGACATTGCCGCGGTGGTGCAGTGATAGCATTGTCATCTCACAGCAAGAGGTTCTCCCGTTCGATTCTCTGCTGGAGCGCCTTCTGTGTGGAGTCTGCATGTCCTCCCCATGGTCGAGTAGCATTTGAAAGACATGTGTGAATGGGCGTGCCTTCATTGAAGTTTGAGCGTCACCTTGGCAACTGTAAAAATCTACTGCCAATCATTAGCGGACCGGAGTTCCACTGTGGAGACCCCTAACTGGGAAAAGCCGAAAGAAAAACAACAACTATCTGATTATATGGCAATTTACATATACCATGGCCAGTATTGTTGCTCAGCATTTTCTACTGGCAGTATGTCTATCTTCAAATTGCACATACCCTTTGAGTGGCTGTGCCTTGCTCAAAATCATTTAGTGCAATGCAGCTAAGTTTCTTGAAACCGATCCACAATTGTAATGGAGCTTTTGTTTTTAAAACACTGCATTGTTTGACTAAATTACTGGGTCCTGAATTTAGTTAAAAAAGTAAATATAGAAAACCCCATGGGAGAAGAGACATACAAGGTAAAACACAGACAAAATGGATGAAAAAGTTTAAAGTCGTCAGTTAAAAAGGTTTATTTATTTATGTTTTGTTTGCTTGTTTGTTGTTATCTGAGTGGGCTCCTTTTCCACACACTATCCAAACACTACTTGGGTGGAGGCATCGACAAATAATAAACAATGATATTTAATAATTAAAACTGATATTTTGAAGAAAAGAACTATCGAACATAGTTGCTACATACAGTACAAAATAGAATATTCAAAGCAAAGGAAAAATATGCATGGATAATGCCAACAACATATAGTGAATACAGATAATAGTATAAAACAGAAATTCAGTTATCTTCATTGTATATGATGTTATATTAACTGTCTGAAAGTGGACAAGTGAAACAGAAATGAACTTTGCAAAAAAGTCATTCAACATTTTTTACACATGGCAGCTTATATAGTATTTATGCATATGACAGAATATTTATGAGATAAATATGAGATATATAAATAAGATCATGACATGGAGTTTATATAGAGATATACCAAAGAGCTTTAGGTGATGTGAAGAAAGAAGAAAATACAGTAGTTGGTGTATTTCTCCAGAATTGTGAAAGCAGGTATGTTTAGCATTATACTGTTGTACTGTGTTTCACTTCATTGGAGTGGTGACACCACGCAGCAGGTCTTAATTTGTAAAGGTCTTTTTATATATATATATATATATATATATATATATATATATATATATATATATATTTATATATATAGATATATTAATTTAGTCAAGCAAAATGGAGAAGTCCTTTTGTTTGTTTCTTTGGGAATAACTTTATTATCTGATAGAGAAAATTCTTTTTAATGGAGGGCAGTATAATAGTTGAATAATTTTAAATATTAAAGTGTTGAGGAGCAGATTAGGTCTGCCTATAATAGGTAAACAATTGGACTGTTTTAAAAGATTGCAATGATGCATGCTCATATCAGTCAGTAGGATAAATCTACACATTCTCCCTAGGATTTCCTAATGGCTGCACTAGCACTTGAGGCCAAACCAACACACTGTATGTGTGAACAGCATCAGTACTAACCATATTTACATGCAGCCCAGCTACTGCCCATTGAGAATAGCCTTGTTTGTGGCAACAACGCATACCTGCAACTCACTTGTGTTAAACCACCCTGTGGCCACATAAAGATAACTGCATGAGTACATTGAGCCATAAAAGATGTTTGAGTAATGACATTAACTGTATTTTATTTCAGATCAGTATGCACAGCAATGCTTAATTCATTTACTTGAGTGATTAGCATGTGCTAAACATTTTTCAACATTTTTGCCATAGAAAGTAAGTGCCATACCTTGCTCTCTGCTATCTGTCACGCAACACATAACCACATAACCATGATTATGAATTATGGACTCATTCTCAGCATTTGTGGGGTGTTTTTACATATTTTTGACAATACTGTAGGTTGGAAATGGGGGACTAGGATAGACAGAGATGAAGAGGTAAAGCAAGCAGAGGGTATAACACAAGGTGAGTAAATACGGAATGGGTAGGTGAGCGATGTGATAGGAGCCCATATTTTCCAACTTCCTAGCTCAACAATGGCAGAAGATTCCAGAAAAATAACATGGTGTGAAACGTGGCAATCTTCCATCCTTGTGTATGTTAATGAACATAAATAGTAAACAGTGACTCCATCTGCTGATGACTAAAGATAGCATGATAACTGGTATCAAACTTCCATGCACACTCTGTTGAACACCACCTCCCATGTTCAACACATGGGCAAAATCTAGAATATCTACTAACAGCTTAACAACAACATTAATTAGGAAGCTCATGGCAAGGCTAGCACACAAGATATGATACTTACAAAATGTTCTTGGATGAATTAATATTATTCAATGTAATGTACCATGCATATCAGTTAAAAAATGAAAACATTTGAATGCATTACAGACCCCTTCAATATGGGAATGTGAGGAACATGGCTTTTTAAAACTGAAATTGAGGAACATTCCTCTTAATGAGGTACACTTCAGAAGTACAATGATGCAGTTTCCCTGCTGCTGTACTCTGGGCATTCTACTTGTGCACAGAGCTTAATGCATGTGCTCAGAAATCTGCACAACATCATGTAGCAATTCTGAATCCATAATGAAACGAGTCCCAGTTGGCATACTCATGCTCAAAGGAAGTAATCTACATGATAAAAGCATGACTGTAGCCAAAGGTCTCTGATGGGTATACTGGATGCATGCTGTTAGAGATATAGAAGAAGGCATTTAGATATTAAGGAAACAAGATAATAGATGGTTATAACAGGGTATTTTAACTTATTCAAGGAGAACTGAAAGAGGAAGGAATCTAACACATTAAAGGTAAGGGATATACTCTTTAGTGCTGGACTGCTCTGAAGACAAAAAGACTACAACGAAGGAGAAGACTACAACGCCTTTTTTCCATCTGGATTCCTGCTGATTCATTGCACTACATGGATTTCATCAGCTTCCTAGGACTGGGTCTGCAGTGTTACATACTTTGGTGAGAGCATAAGCTTCCACAGGACAGCCACCTAAGCTTGGATTCCAGTGAGTGATTGGAGTGCTTGATTTTGATTGGCCAGTTTTTGCATGGGCACTGGCTGCATTTTTATTGGCCAGTTTATTCATTTCAGTGAGCCAGTCTGTATCCTATTAGGTATCACACAAGAGCCTCGTCTACAAGAGGTAATGCAACCTCTGATCTTCATTCTATATGATATAAATTTCAGTGTATTCTTTTTCAAAACCTTGTTGTTCTAGTCTAACTGATTTTTATGCTGCCTTATTTCACACAGGAAAATCATTGTGTATTTTGTAGCTTATTAATCTACTATCTGTGGTGTTGTGATATTGAGTTTAATAACATTGTTCTTTTGTGCCTTGCCGATATTGCGTTGTTGTTCACTTTTGCTTTCTGACTGTGATAGTATTAGGCTTAAATACTATTGCATTATTGTGTCTTGTTGTCATGGTACTGTTACTCATTACTGGCATTATTTCAGATAATACTCCATTGTTGTGTGTTAATCATACTAGGTATATAATTATTATCTCATTTACTGACTACTTTTTGATCATCAATGTTTTTGCATTTCTGTTTGTGACTCATTAATAGTGTTATACATTTTAAAGGTACTTCCTCTCAGTACTACACTAGAGAGTACAGGGTTACCTTTGTTATATATCATTATTACTTGGCTGACTGCTGTACTGTTACTGCACTTGACACTACTCATTTAGATTACCTGTAGTAATTACAGCTACTGAGTTTGGATCCACTGTGCTAGAAAACTCATTGCTCGCTGTTTTTACCAGATAAGTAGATACCACATTAGCCTATAGGGTAAAGCTATCTGTTAAATTTGCCACTGTTACTGATTTCCTTTGATCCTACATAGTCTATCAATTTTATATTTCTGTTTAGCAATTGCAACTACTACAGTAGTCACAGCTCATTTTATCACATTTTTTCTAGCCCAGACTATAATCTTCATCTGTCTTTTTTGAAACAGATGTTTATAAATTGTGTGTTATTATTCATTCTTCAACTGACTCACAATTGCTCCAACACAGGTTAGGCTATTGTAACAATTGGTGCAAGGACAATGGTCACCCATTATAATTAAAAAATTAGCATAGTTAATTTTGATAAACAATAAGGCTTCTCTTACCATACAGCTGATGCCCCCTCAAATCAGACACTGTTGTAATGGATGTTAGTACTCTTGTTGATAATTTCTTATCATTTGACCTGAATGTCTCCACATTAGGTTAGTAAGCATTTTATCTGGCTCATCTAAATTCCAAAGGCATCTTCACTATATCCATTGAAATCTTAATTCTCCTTTGCTTATATCTTATCCCATTATTGAATATAATCCACCTTTTGGCGAGTATTTGTCTAAACATACGACACAACTTGAGTGACTTCAGAGATTCATAACTAAAAAGATCAGTGGCCAAAAAAATCTTAGTAATCAGGAGAGAATGTCAGCTCTTTCTCTGTATTCAGTCTCTTACAGACTTCTCCATGGAGATTCATGCCAGATCTTTCCAATCATGAAAGAGCCAACCCAATCTGACCTTCTGTTTCTTTACAAAACTAATGGTATCTCAAATACTCTAATAAAAGGACCTAGACTTTCATCAGAAGATAAATAAGATATGGTGGCATGATAGAATCATATCTCAATGTATTCCTCAATTCAGGAACAAACTTTCGCTATGTGCCAAGCAGAATAACATCCTTGCCACCTTTGAGGTCAACCTAGATAATTGGATGGGCAATCTCAGATTCCCCCCCTGGTTTATCTTGTCTTGCTGTCCTTGAAGCTAGAAGTAACTTTTGAATAGAATTTTTGGATAGGCTTCTAATGGTTTGTCAACTGATTTCCTAGTATTTACCTACAAACTTATGAATCTAAAGACAGGTAAGGAAGTGAATTGCTTATGCTATTAGTTTATAGAAAAATATTTTAGATTTGGTATTTAAAAAATAATGAACTAAGCTACTAAGGAATATGAGTGACTGCTGGTATAAAGAAAACTAATAACCAAACAAAACCACACCACTCTAAAACTGACAGCAAAGACTATGTTTGTATTTTACTGCTTTCAATTTCATTAACTAAGACTTCACCAGAAACACAAACTACCCCATCAGTTCAAATACAGAGAGTACTTTACGAGATCACTCTATGTCACTCACTACTCATTCCTCAATATTTAAAGACATATTAAATATTTTATAAACACTGTAAAATATGCCATAAAATGTATCCATATTCCTTGATAAAGATATATAAAAACAATATGCATTCTCTAAAAGAATTCAAAAAAATCATCTAAGCAACAACAACAAAGTGTAAAGATTGACCAATAAATCAGGAAGTAAAACCCAGTGCAAGATGTGCAAACAAATGATAAAAATTCCAATGCTAATAACATTTCACTGCGTTTATAATTAAAAAAAAAACTTTAGATTTATATTTCATAATTTATTCCAAAGCTCTATGAAGCATCAAACAGCAACTGTCATTACAACTCCCTATATTCTATAACAATGTTGACTAAAATGTTTAGTGTATCGACCATTTATTTGGCATCCTGTGTTCTTTGTTCTCCCGGATGCATGTCTTACTGATTTCCTCAAATGCTGGAAATCTAAAAAAAAGTTTACATTTTCCATAAATTCACTATATTCCACTGGATTGTTTTCATTCATTTCTATGTGTGACCATATCATGTTTTTAAAAAAAACATTATTAGTGGTGTCCTCTTTATTTTTAAAATTCTTACTATAGGTTTTAGGGTATGCCAGTTTCTTACAATATTCACTTTCATTTCTTTGAAGATTTTTTCCCTTATAATACACAATTAATTTACAGTGTTTGTCAATTCTATCAAATGAGAGTTTATATTCATTTTTTTTATATGGAAAATAAAAAATCATCTTAAAGCTTTTATGATGTTTTTTTATTTCTGAATTTTGTTTATCCATTTCTCGATTATTAGATGTAAATTTCCATCATTCATATCACTGTTTATTAAATGGTTCCAAAATGTTATGATGTAAAATACTGTTTTCTTCATGGACATTAAGAAATGTCCATATCTTGAGGCTTTTAGGGACTCCTACTTCTAACATGTTCCACAAAATAAAGATTACCACACTGAAGCGATAAAAACTTCATTGATTTTTTTCTCAAGCATTTTGACTGTCTCAGCCAATTACTTTTTTTTTTTCATTTGTCTTTCTTTGTTTACAATAACACACACACAAAAAAAAAATATTAAGCTAAGAGTCCATTCTCAACTGGTAATCACTACCTCATTCTTCATCAGCTGAAAACATGACCCCTACCTTGTAGGTCAAAAGTGTTTTAGCTATGAGAGCGGCAACTTTGTGAGAGCATAAGATTTTTATTCTTTGTTCGCATGTCTTGCACTGGATGTAATTAAGAAGACATTTCCTGATTTCTTGGTCAATATTTTACACATTTGTCTTATGTTTTAGACAATATATGCATATATACTGTTTTTATGTACATTTAATAATGGAATGTGGATCATTTTAATGGCATTTGTTACAGCGTTCATAAAATATTTAATGTCTATAAATATTGAGGAAAGCGTTGTGAGTGATGCACACTTATATAATAAAGCAGTGTTTATATCTGAGCTGGTGAGGTTTTGTCTTTCTGATTGTCTTATTTAATAAAGATGAAAGTGCTAAAATATGAACAAAGCTACTCCTGGCAGTTTCAGAGTGGTGAGGTTTCATTTGGTTGTTAGATTTGGTATTTTAGGTGATGGGGACAGCCAGCTACCAGGGGGAATGACACTGGAGTGCATCTGGTTTATTTTCTTCTCTTAGAAGCATAAATTTAAGGGCAAAGCTATTCTGTTAAGAATTACTGTTAATTACCACATTTAGAAGATAGTGTGAGGCACACTTTATCTGAATGCCAGAGAACAGAAGGAGAAGAAAAGGATAAGCATCTTAGAAGAACTTTAAGTGATCACATGAAAGTTTGTAAATACGAGATGAAAGTCTCCTCATTTCAAAAATCCATTGGACTTAAAATACTCTCTAACACAAAGAAGAGATTAAGCAAAATATTTGCTTCCCCATTTTTATTATTTCTATCATCAGAAAAAAAATATATGATATGCCCTTATAGGCAAAAACTCTCTTAGTTGTATTATTCTTCACCATTCCCCATGCCATCACACTGCTAAAGAAAGGAAAAATATTCCCATTGAATAATTACTCCATTTGTTTCAAATTCACAACTTTCAAAAGAAAGAAGACTAATCTTTTCCATGTCAGAGCTTAAAAAAATATATGCTTGGTCTCCTGAAATGATGAATAGTCCTTTTAAGTTTGCATTGTGATTTATGCTGTAGTTCATGTGCTCATTACTATTACTCTACTGCAGATTAAAGGTTTCATGAAAATATGAGTTTCATTCTAACATAGGTCATTTAATAAAATAACTTCCTTAGTCAAATATTCAAACTTTTAAGACAGCGTTTTTCTGTGCACAGTATAGTCTTCCTCCATCTCTGTGAATACATATTCTAGACATTTTCCCCATTATTCTGTTTGATTGTTTTCATTTAAATAAATAAATGGATTAGATTACTGTTCTACAAGGCTAGGACTGTCATTTTGCCTTTTTAGATCTCCTGGTCTCATCTTCGTCTCATATTATATTTGTCTAGGATGCAGTGAGCGGTGTATAATTTATTTAGCTAACACCAGTAATAATGATGTGGATGTGGAAGATGCATCTTTTCTTCTTTCCTGTTCATGATTATCCATAGTGAGTTGTCTTCACCAGTCATGCCAGGCCATGAACTGTCTCTTTTGAAATAAAAATAGAACCCGGAATCCTAGCTAACCCTGAACTTCTAGTAACTAATTAATGGACCGGAATTAATGGACATGCTCCACCTCAAAAAATCCAAATCCACCAAAACCACTAGAGCAAGCGACTTAAACCTTAGCACGGATATAAATAGGACGTGCTGGAGGGATAGATTTATCACTCAGAGACTCCCTATGCTGTGGAATAAAATCCCGGTCCATGTGAGGCAGAGCACCTCGCTGGCTCTGTTCAAGAGAAATCTTGACCTGTGGATGGGAGATCGTAGGTTTACCCTGGGAATCATCTCTGTATCACTGCTGGACAGAGGCACAACAAACTAATGGGCACAGTATTTTTTCATATAAGGGGTGGCGTAAGCCACAAAAATTTGGGCTAGGCTTATAAATGCCTTAGGGCAGATAGCCTAGTATAAACCTATGAACCTATGAACTATTCTAAGGAAAAATTCCAACTATTAAGTGATACTTTGGCAAAATCCCAAGCTCACCCCAAAATCTGACATCACCACTGCTCATTCAAAATTATTCATGGAAATCCTGTTGAATCATATTATCAGCTGCATAGAGGCAACCCCCCCCCCAATAATAAGCACAGGAATAAACTCATAAAACAACCCACTTTGAATGAATTCAAACATCAATAGGTTGTACAACAAGAGGACGAAATTCATAGTAAAAATTAGATGCTGAAATTCCTAGCAAGGTAAAGTCTCCATCATCAATTTGAACAAGCAACTCATGTGTGGGTTATCAAGTCTATCAAAGCCAAATGTGAGATAAATGAAGCCTCCCAGGCCAGAGACAATTGCAACCTCAAAGGCGATATAAAATAATGCATTGAATTAATTGTAAATAGAACCACATGTATAGAGCTAAAATATATAGGAAATCTACTGTTTGACAAATTTAGCTCAATTTTCCACCTTCCTCAGAAACCCCACAGGATATACCTTCTACCATAAATCTCCCATCTATCACTAAGGGAATAGGTGCTGAAGGCACTCTCCAAGGACAGGAACAATTATTTGTTTGGTCACACTAATATCTCATGATGTCTACTTAGTATCATGAAACATGAGCAATTGGGCACACTCAAACCATTATTTAGTCACAGCCTCAAAGCGGCTTCATGGCAAATGAATCAAGGACTGCAATTGTTATTTCGATGAACAAGGGTGGGCCATCTACAGACTCAGGGAACTATTGACCCATAAGCCTGAGAAGTCTAATATGTAAAGTCATGGTAAAGAATAATTACAGATCTTGCTAATGATGACATAGGAAGCCTACAAACACTAGAGCCAACTTAGTTTGGATTCATCAAGTGCAGGGCATGCCCACTCAGACTTGTGGACTTCTTTGAAAAAGTTACCAAAGCAATGGATGACTCATGATGGTGCACAATGCATACCTACCTCAAGCTGGCTAAAGCAAATTACATAATACCCCATTTGGGCATTGTAAACAAGCTCACTGAATAGGGGTATTAACCCTTAGGTTACCATCTGGATAGCCAGCTGGTTCACAGACAGGACCCAAGGAGTTAGGATAGGAGAGTCCACCTTTACAGAAAGGTCAATTACTAGTGGAATTCCTTCAAGGCTTAATGGGATGTAGAATGAAAATAAATTTGCTGACGTGTTATCTTTACATAAAATCATAAATTTAAAAAAAATATATATTGCATGCATTATCAATGAACCTCAATTAACTGCTCAGGTCCATTTGTCTTCATTCAACTTGTAAAAGTGTGTGTATGGTAAGAAAGTTATAATACATCACTATCATTTGATGTAATACAGTTTATCTTCTTTGAAGTGGTACATGGAATGAACATGTCATCAGCATTTAAATGAAAGTGATCTTTTGATTAAGACAACAGATGTGTTACTTCAATTAGCACACAAGCTATTTGTATAAGTGTGTAAATGTGAATGTGGATGCAAGCAGCTACAGTATAACAAAATAATGTGCTGTAACCCACTATCATTAACTCATTGCTAATAAATAATAGGATTTAAAATTAACTGCACCACAAAGACAAATGTAGTCAGAAGGCTAGGCCTGTCCAGGGCAGTTCATAATTTCCAATGTTGAGCCCTTTGCCATATAAGATATGATGATCTTCACAATTTGTACTAATTGAATTGTGTCAAATGTATGTAACACAAAACTCATTCTTTGCTGAATTGCAGTATGTATATTTTCTTACAAGGGTAGCATTTTGATGTATAACATATATCTGAAGCATCCACTTTTACTCTAAACCACATGGCATGAATTGTCTCCTCCTCTGCCATGACAACTCTCATGATCCTTTGCTCCACACATGATCTATATTAGTGGTGTGTGTAATTGGGAAGGCGGCCAGAAACATTTCTTTACACGATTTTCCAGTTTTCCTATCAGTTATGGTTCTTACAGTGAGAAAATCCTGCTAAAAAGAAATTTAAATTGTATTTTACTCACACCCCCTTGATATCTGCAGGGAAACTGAAAACATCATCTTGGGGGCACTATATAAAATATGAAGTGGCAATAAATATGCAATGAAATTAGCTGTCTCTTCATATTTGCAGTACTTGATGCAGTACTATAGCAATTAGCAAACAAACTGAAAAAGATTACTGTATAATTTAACATAAACTTAATCATGCTAATACATTGCTAGTTCATTCTTTGTAACATTACTACCTGCTTCAGTTTGTGCAATATTTTTCTCTTTATATGCTTTGTATCATGACATCCTTTTAAAATAATTTCCTTAAAAATATGTAGTGTTATGTTCTTGCCTTCATGAGTCATTTTTTGCTATTTTTACTGTTTTGTAAAATGGAGCAAAATACGTTATGCCTGCTTTTTATGCCCACAGTATGTTTGAAATACATGTAGATAGTGAGGTGGATAGGGATAGTTGTCAGACACAAATACTTTGTTTTGCATGACTACATAAGAAATACAGTAGTAATTAAAAAAAATGTTGAACCAAAAATTGCAGAAGGCAACTGATTTGCTAATAGTACTGGTTTTATGGCTTTTTGCTCACTTGAATGATTGACTTTATAATGAATTATGACATAGAGCACAATGTTCTACTAGCAGAACACTTCATTTTCAGACAGTATTTCTTATGAGCTTCATAAAATATAAAGCCACCACTGAGAAATGGTACTGAACCTAAGGAAATCAATTACTGAATATATATTTGTGATGGTCCGAAAGGTTTGCTTCTTTTAAAAAGTGTACACATTGGGATGGATTCCATAACATTCATGGAATCTGGTGCATTTTGATGCCAAACGCTGTGGATAAACCTGTAATATACAAATATGTATCACTGAGATTAGAATATATTGACAAAACAGAACAGAGTAGCAGCATTGGTGTACAGTCTAGCAGTCACAGCCATTTGGTAATTCATTAAAAGTGTCTCATAAAGCTTGATGTACATTAATAAAGCTATGGAAATTATACAATCCCAGTGGAAGCTGCATGACATTTGAAAGGGATACATATCTTCAGCAATCCCTCCATTAAGTCCAGAGACAAGTGCAGATGTCTCCATAAGTCATGTAGTAATACAATACAATCACTGGAAATTGCAGATACTGACAGAATCCATAAAATGTCAAATAAAAATCAATAATAAAGACAAAGGGCAGTCACAGCCACTTTTTCAAAGCAGACAGTAGCTAACAGTGGGTGCGAGACATGTGGGTAACGTAAGTAATGCACACAGCCAAGGATATAGGGAGATAGAAAAGCAGATGTGGTGTATGGGTGAAGAAGAGGGACGCATAAGAGATATATTGTAACTGGAAAAATCTGACGAACAGTCAGAGGTGCATGGGCATTTTTTTATTTTTTTGGTAGGAGTAGGTCCCATTTTTTTTTTTCTTAGAGAACAAAAGAAAAGAAAAAGAAAGGTATACACATATACACATATAACAAGTATAACGAGATATGATAGACAAAGGTTGGCAATGAACAGTAAGTAAATATAAAGTGCACAGAGAACCTTCTACAACATGGGCAATGGAAGGTAGGCAAATAAGGTGGGGATGCTACCAGCCATGATAAAATACAAAAATACATATGTACCTATGCACTGTTACATTATGACATGCTGCAAACTGTGTGGCAATTGTACCTGAGTATGTATGACAATGGCAACTGTGTGGTGTAGGGTATTTAATAGGGATCACAGTGCACACTGGATATTGAATCCAATACCCAAGCTGTCTGTTAGCATTGCAGGTGTAAGCCAAGAAATAGCACAGATGAACAAATGCAGCCCATAAAAATACTAGCAGAGGACAAAATAGAACCACTAACCATGCATGTGAAAGGCAAACAACCAACACAGTGCCAAACAGCAGAACTGTAGTGAAGGAACAAACTGGCTGCTACTTAAACAAATAGGTGTACACAATATCCCAAACAGATGTGTAATGGAATGCATATGTCACAGACATATGTCATGTCAGAATCAGAGGCAACACACAGGTGCAAACTTTATTGACCTAATAAGAAACTATTGGAAAGTAATGTCAATACACATACACATACCAATGACATGGAATAATATACGTTATAAAATCTATGATTAATGCTATATAACTACTGTCAGGTTGTGCAAATGAAGTATGACAAATTACTTTGGGTAATATGAAACACACAAGTATAACAATAACAAGGATGTAATGCAAGCAAACACCATGAAATTGTGAGCATATGTCCTAAATCTGTATAATGGCCATGGGGTCGTTATGAGCTGACCTAACGAAACAACTACATGAAAATGGATGATATTTCAAAGGAGGGTTAACATACACCATGCATATGTGCAAGATATATGCCATACCTGCAAAGTGGGAAGTGAGCTGGACAACATGGGCCCACATCAAGGAGAACATGCCAGCAAAACTAAGTAGGCAAACAATAAAGCAGGACAACACTATGTAAGGGGACATATTGCAAATGCATGTGTAAACCACATAGGGTGGTGTTGCATTCAACTCAAACTACATTGAAGAGAATGGCCAATGTATGCTACATGGGCAGCCTGTATTGCTGATGGCAATAAATATGGACATGTAGAAAGCAAATGCACACAATATTGTGCAATCATCTAACAGCAAGATTCACAGGTAAACAAGCTAAGAATCGGTATTGCATGCACATATATACTAGCATGCCAATGTACAACAACACGTGGAATCTCATGAACATGGAGTCAGTGACTGTTCACAGTCCCAACGGTTTATCTATTGATCAGAATATGTGCAGAGACATGTACCTAAATCAGTGTGTATGTACACAATTTGGAAAAATATGGACATATATGTGAATAAGCAATGCATGTGGAAATGTAACTTAGGCCAAAGAAGGCATACTTCAATGTTGCTATATAAATCAGTAATACTAAGGTGTATATATTCACTGTATAATGGCAGCTTATCCATTCTGTAAAGTAGAAGAGCTCATATATAGCAGACTCGGTTATATGTTACAACATGGCACCATCATTGCCAGTAAGTGTCACACACATTGCCCATATGTCAGTGTGACAGCAGGACAAGTGTCATAAAATGCATAGGGGCAAGAACCTGTCCTGCTATTGAACAGACATGACAGAGTAATTTACAAATCGTACCCATCTCACTGAGTTATTTGTGAAGTATGGGCAAAATGTTATTGGTGATTTGTTGTCAATCCAACACATGAATTCAGTGGAAATTTTGCATCAATAGCAGCATGTCAACTGCAAAATGCATAACTGTGACATACAGGGCCACAGTGTATTGGCCGTAACAACAATGTGCTGCACTGCATGAATAAAGGTACACACATACATACACATGTAATGAGTACCACACCTGCCCACATGAGCAATGTATAATCTTCGTCTTCTTCTTTCAGCTGCTCCCATTAGGGGTCGCCACAGTGGATCATCTGTTTCCATTTCTTCCTGTCCTCTGCATCTTGCTCTATCACACCAACAGCCTGCATGTCCACTCTCACCACATCCATAAACCTTATCTTAGGCCTTCCTCTTTTCCTGTTACCTGGCAGCTTCATCCTTAGCATCTTTTTCCTAATATACTCTGCATCCCTCCTCAGCACATGTCCAAACCAATGTAATTTTGCCTCTCTGACTTTGTCTCCAAACCTTCCAACCTGGGCTGACCCTCTAATATACTTATTCCTAATCCTGTCCGCCCTCGTCACACCTAGTGTAAATCTTAACATCTTTAACTCTGCCACTTCCAGCTCTGACTCCTGCCTTTTTGTCAATGCCACTGTCTCCAACCCATATAGCATAGCTGGTCTCACTACCCTCTTGTAGACCTTCCCTTTCACTCTTACTGCTACTTGTCTGTCACAAATCACTCCTGACACTCTTCTCCACCCACTCCATCCTGCCTGTATTCTCTTCTTCACCTCTCTTCCACACTCACCATTACTTTGAACTGTTGATCCCAAGTATTTAAACTCAATGTATACATAACGTTTTGAAATTTATGGACATCAGCATGGTGACTGCATGTCTAATGTGGTAATGTGTGCCAACAGGTGCAACATTCTGGAAAATGTTGCATGACATCTGTAGTGTACAGTTGGCTGTGTATCATATAAGCATGGCAGCAATATGCTATGCATGCATAAATGTGCCTATACAGTCCAATTGCTTATTTGGCAAACACCATGTTGGCAGCAGTATACAAGTGCATCACACAGATAATACTTACACTCCAGAAGTCCCGCCCTAATGGGGGATTAACATTGCAAATGATCTCCTGGTCTATTTCCCTGAATGATTCCAGATAGCCTTCACCATGCCATGAAAGAAATTGTCCATCAGGTCCTTCATCTGTATTTGAAAGACACCCATCATCACATCCAGGATCTGGTCCAGGAAACTGTTTGCTGATGGTGGTGGTGGCATCTTCTCCAGTGTGCAGAAGGGATGATGACATGTGCAGATCCAGGTCTTTCCTTGTCATCATCATTGTCTTCATCATGGTTATCATTGTCATCCAAGGCCTAGGGCAGTTGTCTGGCATGCACTCTTCTTTGGTGTTTGATGGGTGATCTCCACAGGCCCCATACTCTATCAAGGTGTATCTTGTAAGAAAGAAAGTATAGAATATACATACCTGCAAATATATAAGTGCATAACATACCCATTGTGACACAATGGACAGGCAGAAAAAATTCAGTATGACATTACAATAAGTATGCTTATAGTTGTCTACCACCATATATGTCATAGGTCATGAATCTAAACCATAATAATGAAAAACACATCTATCAGGCCACACAGTCATATGCAAAAGATGGCTGTTATGAAAGACAAACTGATGTATACATAAACAAATGTAACAGACATTAACTACTATGCTGTCGACATGATCTCTGCATATGAGAAAAAGGTATATCACAATACATTACAGCTGTCATTAAAACCATATTCTCAGATGATATGACCTAAAAGTATATAAGGAGTATAATAAAATAAGTGTAGATAGCAGGTGGATATTCATATACATGACACATTCCCTCTGTCCTCTTATTTCTGGTTGTAGATTGTTTCAGTAGAGGCGTATGTCAGGACCCACTATATCCATTACAGAATGTCAGCAGGTTACTCCAGGCCATGACATGGCATGCATAACACAGCTTACATGTGGAAATCATGTCTTTACCTGGATAATTGTTTACCAGCCATCATTATACATGACAACGTGCACATCCAGAACAAGTATATATTATGGCATATAAAAAGAAGCATGCCATGACATGGTGGTATGCAAAACAACTGCTACTCTGTTAGGCTACTGTGAAATTGACATAAAAACACAACTACTGTGACATGTACTGTGTAATAATTGAGCTATGCCTTACTATAATTGTAAGCAGACTTTCTGAGAGAATATCACATCTGTAACCCAGGTGTCTGTGCAAGTAATCAGTCATATGAACAGTCAGCAATTAACATTTTTCTCTAATGAGGATATAGTGAGAAGACAATACAGTATGCAACATGGTCATTGGCTGAGACAACATCACATCTTCGGAATGCAACACAATGCTCTAAAAATAATGGACAACATTCCAAATGCTGAGACAGCAGACACCCATTCAACATATGAATAGGCAGGCTATGCATAATAAATAAATCACTGAGCATCACAACCAAACATACAAGTATGCCAAAGTAATATTAACTCTTGTGTAAAACATCATGATGAAAAGCACTATGATAGTTACACATAACTTAAGAAATTGTACATCACAAATATCCCTGATATTAGGAGGGGACCCTGATGTAGAGTCAAAATGTATTTCTGTCCATCTCCCTCCATCCAAAGAACAGTATGAGAAGGGTGGTGAGTTGGAGTTAATATGTAATAAGAGAAGTACATGGTACATACAGTTTGCCAATGTTATCATATTCCACATTATTTCTACAGAACTATCTCACGACGTTCATAGCATTACACATAAAACTGCAGTAAAATAGCTTTGGTTGGCAGATAAATTACAGATAATGCAGATATTCATAGAAATTTGGCAAATAAGTGTTATAGTCATAAGCATGTACCATCTGTAAATATCAACAAGCAGGTATCTATACATACTTTTATACAAACACACATCAAGATTTAATGAAAGATATCTTCTATATGGATTTGAACCCACAGTTAGCCAGTTCTCTTGTTTAACAGGCTGAGCTAATATACAGAACAATGCCTTTCTACTTAACAAATTACTATTGTGTGTGTGTGTGTGTGTGTGTGTGTGTGTGTGTGTGTGTGTGTGTGTGTGTGTGTGTGTGTGTGTGTGTGTGTGTGTGTGTGTGTGTGTGTGTGTGTGTGTGTGTGTGTGTGCACATGTGTATCCATATTCCTGTGAACAATGGAGGATTACACAACCATCCAACACCACAACCCTATAGGCCCCCATGCTCCACTGAACTACCAGATAGCATCAACTTTTACAATGTACAACATATGGTAGACACTCAGACTTACATTGGTCTTGTGCTCAGCAAACAGGTATTTAACAACACTATGTATTTTGTAAAGCAAAAGTAACTAAGGGATGTCTGTATGACTTAGTATTAACACATATAGAAGTCATAAGTGGTCTGGGTGCTATAGGCATCAGTGACACATGGCAATACTGGATGTGTAAAATGATGTACTTATAAGATGGAAAACAAATAAGTTTATTGTTTAATAGTATGTACGTGACAAACAATATTAAACAAATAACCACCATGTAATCAAACCCAGAATTTCAGAGAGGCCAGTCAGCTTGCTTTCGTAATTATCCAGTTAGACAGTGAGTTTAAAAGGCACATACCTGACAAATGGATCACAGCTATATCTCTTGATTTCCTTAGGATTGTATGGGTACACTTAAGATTATGACACTAACTGTAGGTATCCACTGGACGTTTCTGCATTTCAGCAACCCTCTGGAAAAGATCCTCACCGTCCCTCCAGTGCAGGTCATTGTAGAGTTGGCAAGCATGCACTGCAGTGCAGTAGATTCCTGTGCAATGTTAGTTCTTCCTTGCAGTCTGTTTCCAGATGTCAGTCTTTGCAAAGTTCCATGGGCTGGCTCTCATATGATGCTCTGCTCCAGCATAGATGTCCTGCACCTGGATGGCCTCTTCCTCAATCTGATTAGGCACCTGGACATGTTGAAGCCACCTCAAAGTAGCCATGTAGATGAGAATGTTGAGATAGCAAATTTCAATAAATAACTCACTGAAGTCCCTGTCATTTCAAAAGTAACAATGGTCTGATCTGTAAAAGTATCAAAATCACAATTTAAAAGTAGCAATTATGAATTTGTATCAGATTGTTGGAAAGTAATGGGTATATGGTATGCATGCTTCTGTTTAAGGATACCTATTGGGTGTTTGCATGGAGCACCTTCCATTTAAACCAATATCTCAGTTAATGTACCAAATTTCAAAAGCTAACATGAACGCCTGCAAATGGGATTCTAAAACCTTAAATTAATTTTATTAATTATGTATGACACAAAAGGGACTTAAAAGCTGTGTGCACATAGTGTTCTCTAATTTGATCTAAAAATGCAATGGGTTATCCTCTCCTAACAAACATATCTGATAATTTATCCCATTCTAAATGGAATGTCTCTTCCACAGATATCATCTTAGCCAATTGCACTAGTAGGCCGTTGACCACCAATTTTTTTCTGGTGTCTAGGGTGCCATCTAGAAAAATGAAGATTTGAATTAGAGAAGGTTGGCTTGTGATGCATGTTTGAAATTAATTTATTGTGGGTCAAGTATTTCATAATTTCCACATCTAACAATACTATCCTATTGCTATCAAATGAATGAGAAAAGGACAGAAATTGAACAGTAGTATTCATGTAAGTCAAAAATAAATTCCTGGAGTTTTTCATATGTATTGTTCCATACCACAAATATATCAGCCAGGAATCTAATATATAATGACCAACAATTTGCAAAAACACTATTGTGAATATATTGGTCTTCCCATGCCGCCATGACATAGTTGGCAAACATAGGGGTACATGCTGCGTCCATAGCCACCCCCGTGTTTTGCTTAAAATATTGGCCTTCAAAAAATAAAAAAAAATGTTTTTCAAAACAGCTTCCATCAATACTACTATAGCACTAATTGTATCTGATCACAAACTGACACATATAAATGTTTTTCAAACCAACAGAGGCCAATATCATGCGGAATAACTGAAAAAAATGTATGAACACCAGTGGTAACAAATATTGCATCAGACTGGAAATCAGTGTTATTTAACATTAATAAGAAATGCCATGAATCTTTGCATATCTGTGCTACATTAGACAAACCCTTTTCCAAATCTATATCCAACATTTTCATTAAAACGAACATATTAGATCTAGTAGCATCCACTATTGGTCATAAAGGGGTTGTGCAGTATTTTTATGCAGTTTAGGGATACCAACATACTAGCAAAAACAGGTTTATCATTGTACATAAAGACAAATTCTGTTTTTGAAATCTGTCCCTGAAACAACAAGGCCTCTAATAATAAATCCATTTTTGAACATGCTATGTAAATCTCATTCCTTGAGGCAACTTCACAGGTATCTTCTAACAATAAAGTATTCATTTTATTGGAATAATCAACTTGATCCATTGCAACAAGCCCCCCTCCTTTATCAGGTTTCATTATGTGTACAATAGGGTCATCTGTGATATCATGCCACAGAGTTGTCTCCTTTTTAGACAAATTGCAATATTTCACTTAACTCAGTTTTACAAGAATATGTCATATATCAAATTCGCAAACTTTTTCAAAAGGCAGTAAACCCTGTTGAGGATGTGGATTGAAATTACTTGGTCTAATAAGCTTGTTTGAACACATTCTTATCTCAGTATTATTTCCAAACCACAAGGTCAAGTTAACATTCATACAGATTCTTTTAAATCAATTAGAGTATTAATAATAACGACTCTCCTAAAAGTAAGACCTTTTGACAAACCATTTACATGTGCAGGAGAAATATACTTTGAAGAATAATTGTATAAACTTAAGTCATTTCTTTCATTTGTCACTATATCAGCAATAAGATTTTCATGAGTAGCATTAAACCGTCACCTACACCCGATTCCATTTGAACCTGCTCATATTAAAGGTTACCATAATCCTCCATTGTTGTATCTAGCAATTGTTCAACACCTAATGCCAAATGGTCAAAGTAGCATCAAGAACATCACGGACCTTTAATTCAGCTTGTAGTTGTTGCTTGTAAAAATGCTTGTTCCACTCTTGTTGCGTCATAGAACTTGTCCACTGCTGGTAATTCTTCATCTGTTTAGATCTGTGGACTGGTTCCTGCTCTAAAGGGGGCATGCTCATGTTTTGACCATTATTTATAGCTTCAGTCTCATTGGGTGAATCAGAGGAGCTAAACACATGCTGATTAGTAAGGAATGAAAGATTTCCTTGATGAGCTGGTGCTTTTAGTTATGCCCTCCTTCTTGTGTAGTCCTCAGTGTCCCTTTTTTAAATGTATGTATTTTTCACTGCAAGATGCCAGTACAAGTGGAATCTACCTCAGTGAATAAATGTGAATAATTCATTTCATAATGACTAAATAAAAGGTCTTCTCGAATGCATTTATTAGCAGAGTCCAACTAGGGAGACAGTTTTTCTAATTCAAGATTATTATATTTCACCATAATTCTCATAATGTCCAGACCTGCTGTATCAAATACCTTGTATAATTCACATAGGGTCTATATTACATAAACAAAGTTTCAGAACTCCGAATACCATATGGTCAACACAATATGATTGAAGTTCTGAAACTGCGAAACTCTAAAAAAAAAAAAAAAAAACACCTAAACAAACAAAAGTAAATGCTTTACCCCCACACCCCCCGCTACTTAAATATACCAACTCCGAGATTGCGCTACAGCATAGGAAAGGCACATCTTCCCTTTCCATGCCATTCTCAGTCAAAGTGCGATCTTGGAGTGGGCTTTTTTTTTTTTTTTTTTTTTTTTTTAGAGTTTCGAAGTTTCAGAACTTCGATCATATGGTGTTGACCATATGGTATTCAAAGTTCTGAAACTTCGTTTATGTAATATAGACCTATTCACATAGCATGTCCAGATTAATGGCTGTATCATTTGGAAAATGCCAGTCTTAAACATTTGGGAACAAAATGTGCTTCTATATTCTTTAATAAACATGTATTTTCAAGCTGTAGTTTTTATACTTTAAAAGCAGTTTCTCAACAAAAAAAAAAAACAGATTTCCATTAAAGTTTGTATATATTCTGAATTTACATTAACCACATGTGCTTATAAATTAAAACTGAACTGATTATTTTGTGATGCATTAAAAGAAGGAGAAATAATGTGGTCATGACCTGACATCACTGTTGATTCAAAGGCAACCCACTGTAGTTCAAACCATACATGGAGTTAATAACACTGTGTAGAGTGTAAAAGTCCTTTGGATATCTGGCTGGCTTGTTGCAATAATAAAGTCAGGTCTCCCACAGTTCTAAAATTCTGCAATGTAAGATTTCCTAATTCACTGCTGCATAAGCTCCAGGAGAAGACATAATATCCAAAAACCAAGAACCCAGATAGGTATAACACGACAACTATAAAACCACAACACCTGTTGCAATGCAGCAGATGGAAAACCAGCCAATATTCCAAAGAAACACATGTTTATTAAGAAGTTGAATGCCTTTGTTCCCAAATTGTATAGAACTTCATCAGAACTGCAAATCACAGTTAAAACTCATTTAAATACAAAAAAAGGAACCGCTCAACTTCTTAATAAATGTGTGTTTCTTTGGAATATTGGCTTGTTTTCTCTCTGCTGCATTGCAACAGGTGCTGTGGTTTTATACTTGTTGTTATACCTGTCTGGGTTCTTGGTTTGTGGTTGTTACTTTCAGTTATACCTGACTCATAGGTAACTACAAAGGTAATATTACACCTACCAGTATTGCTGTGTTGGGATATCTTCTCTTCTTAGAGACCTATGTTAACATTACTCCTTAGAAATGAATGGGCATATGCTTAAATTGATGCTTTTAGGTAAAATTGCGAGCAATACAAAAATGTATGCGACCTGCTAGAGGGGTGTAGGATTGACCTGTATGTATACAGATGGGTAACTCTGCATCACTTACAAGCAGTAATACCACATATGCACTTATACAGAAAAATGAAAAGATCACCAGTGAACAGTGCATAAAGACCACTTATGAAATATTTTCATGTATATTGCTGGTGACTCTGTAAAGTTTGTTGTATACTTATGGAAAATCTGACAGCATCTGTATATTGCCATGTAGTATGTATTTGTAGTTATATTATTGATATTTATTCACTGATGCTTATTAAGACATGCTATAAATATTTCCTTGATAAAACTATATCCATGTTTAGGTCGGTTTACTATGTACTTTCTGTGGTATGCTTATGGACAGGGAGGTTTTTTGATGGCTTCCTTATGTTGTTCAATTGCTACTGTACAGATAATTACTGCTAAGAGTAATAGAAGTTATCACTGATTTTCATCTCATATAGATGCAATGGGGATAGCATTCACTGTTCACTATTAATTGTGTTATCAGCTATTCATGCATAACAGTTCATGCTGCTATGTCTGCTTTTTTCCAGAGGCTGGCTGTTTAGGCTCCAGATGCATAACATCTATTGACAATACAGGATGTGTCTGAAATAAAACTACACGTGTTATGAGAAGTATGTTAATATGAACTGCATACAGAGTGTATGGAATGTGTGGCATAATGGTGTTATGGTTGGACTTTCACTATTGTGATTTCCACTGTAATGGGTTAAAATCCCATATGCAATCTCTACAGGTATCATAAGTTAGGTTATTATTTCAGGTCGTATGTAGACATTGTTTTCAAATCACATATGTTGTTTTGTATTTCACACTACTGTACAGGACAGGGACTATTTCATATAATTTTGCAGTGCACAAGAATGCAGAGAGGGTAAAGTGACAAAAGCTGTCAATGTAATCGCCTCTCTTTTTGTGACCCCACATTAATCTAACAATGTGCATATAACTGTCTTCCAGATGGCAAACAGACCTAGGGGGGTGACAATTTTTTACCCCAGGAAAATGAAACAATAATAGATGTTCTGTGCCAGCATGGACAAACAGGAAATACAATTCGGAGCAATGAAATGTAGCCTGATCTCACCAACATTATTATTGTGATAGGAAGTCAAAATCAGTCCTGTGAGACATGTTGCCAATGCTACTCTAACATGATTCTTCATGCAGCCAACAAGGTATACCAGTATGAGAGATTGTGGACTGCCACTGATGATGGCCGACCTTTGACACCCCCTGATGAGATCACACAGTTTCTTGCATCCCTGTATGTGACAAGTGTGGGACACTGCATACCCGGGGGTGGGATAGAAGCAGGTATGCCAGGCTGCACATGTATGTGTTACTTTCCATAACACTGATGCATATACAATACATATTGCTGTTGCATGTATGTTCATGTATTGAAATGTGTGTGTTCCAGCAGCAGTACTGCATCGTGCACATGATTCCACACAGGGCAATGACATGTAGCCATGTAACTGCAGTACAGACATAGAGCAACCAGCATGTGTAATGTTGTCTGCATTCATTTTAAAAGGTCCATCTACTTCTGCACAACAGCAGAAAATGATAGGTGAGTGCCTTCATATACTGTTTCTGTGACCATTACCTGTTATTGCCTCAGCCTCATGTCATGACAGTGCTGTTTTCTGTCATATTGATATTTCCATAACATTGTAAACTAGAGGTATGTCCTCCAGTTGTACAAGCTGTACAGGTGACAGAACAGGTATGTTACCACAATGTGTTCATAGGTTGCAGCAATGTGTAGCAGCCTGTGTTGCATGAAACTAATGTTGCTGTTTTTCTGCACATGGACATCTGGGCAACAGGTGCACTGTACATCATGTGAGTATCAACAGCTCCTGTTACTTTACCATGTATGTCTGATCAGAAGCGACACTATCCTTCTTTCCCCAGAACCGGTTCCCGCGGCAGTGCTGCTTGAGTCCCCTCCCATTTTTCCCAACAGAAGCTCCCTCCCTGCCTCTAAAGTAAAAGGAACACCTCCTGCAAAACCTCTGAAATTTCCCTGGATTTTTGCCTGCCAGCCTGAGCCTTTCGAACTACTGTGAGGACTTCCCAACACCATAATTTTTTGAATGTATGTAGCCCTAAATCAAGTATTGTAACTACCTATTAATCACTTAAATGTACTTGTCTGCCTCCCTGTGTGAGTGATTCAGCAGCCTACTGCAGACCGACAACTACTCTCCCCCCCTCCAGGTCTTCTATGTCCTCAAAGTTTTCCTAGTGTCCTAGACATTTTTTCATAGTGCACCATTAATGAGACCTGCTCCACTTTTCTGCCTGCTATTCTTCCTAGTTAACACTAGGTGGCAGCACCTACCATCCGAAAGCCAGTAAAACCCTATTCCCAATTTGGCTTCATTTCTTTAGTAACTGACTGTATATCTCAATATCCTAGTTAACACTCTCCAAATGCTGGAAATAAATCCCCACCCCTCAAAGCACAAACTAGTTGTACTAAAGCATCAACATTTACCTTTGTAAATTATTTCTCCCTTTATTTTTCTCATAATAATTACCTGTTTAACTTACCTTTAAAACGGCAGTTGCTGATTCTTTTTTTCCTGCTGGTTTTCTCCTTTTGCTCTCCTCGTCCTGATATCTTCCCTTCCCACACATTCTTTTCCCTTCTCTAATCCCATCCAACCCCTCCATTTTATCCCCTCCCCCTTCATCACATGCCCTCCCCTGAACTTACTTCTAGACGTCGCAAACTGTGGTACCATTTTTAAAGCCTGATCAGAAGCAACACTATCCCTCTTCTTTCCCCAGAACCGGTTCCCGCGGTAGTGCTGCTTGCGTCGTCTCCCGGTAGGTTTGAACAAAGGGATAGCCTAACATATAGGCTTATTTGAACTTAGAAATGTGCTAAATACTGTACTCCTGGAAATGTATGTGTTTATGAATGCTACAAATGTCATTTACCATTGAACTGACTATGATACAGCTGTTTTTGTTCTTATAACCGCGATATTGGCTTGAGTCTAACTTTTTCCATAGTTCCTAAATAGTGACCACAATTACATATCACCAGCTGCTCTGGTGCCTCTTGAAGCTAGTTAGTTTTATTTATTTTCACATAGGCTACTAATGTATTTCTTATTATTTGTGCCTATGGCTGAATAAGACTGACTGCATTATGTACACCAACCACAAGGTGTTGAAATAAAATGAATAGAAACAGAGAATTCTGTTTGTACTCCCACCTAGAAACTGTTATCACTTTCATGTGGAGTTTATTTGCATCAAATTACTGAAGTAGTAGCGTAATTGGAGAATCACATGGCGACTAGTGTATAAACGCCATCCTATGGGCATCGTAAATTGACCTGCCTGCAATATCTGCTCACAAAGTGATAGTTTCCAGAGTGTATGAGCCCTAATAAGGCTCCTTACCTTAGCGGTGAAAGCATACATTTGCTGACCAAACTAATGAACGCCTCCAAAGGCCATAACATGCGTGCATTTAATTAAACTGACTGAATGGTGTAATGATCTTTTTACAAACCAACCAGCCAGTCTGTATTTACAAGATCACATTGGTACCTGACCAACAGTCAAGGTTTATAAACTTAATACATTAGTGAGTAAGAACCTAGTCTAGTATGGATATTCATTGTGATAGTTTAAGGCAGTGCTAAAGGCTCTGCTTGGATTTTCTACGCTAATTTAATGTGTAGTCAGCCTTGGGCTAAAGCAAATGTACTGAATGTTTTTTCTGTTAATTAATGTTCTAATTTAATGGTGCCTGGGCTAAAGCAAAGTACTGAATGTTTTTTTTTTGTTAATTAATGTCTAATTTAAAGGTGCTCTGCATTGCTATTTTAAGTGTTTTTTTTCTGCCTGAAATGGGTTTAAGATTAACTGTTAGCTACTTTTTGTCAACCCCCTTACTCATAAAACAGGCTGGGGTACTGCATTAGAGTTGGAATTGTAGAGTGGTTGAGCTTTTCAACTACTGTAGCATACATTGCCTACCTTGCATTGTTTAGTAACTGTATTTGCTGCCTACTACTAATACCTCTTATACCACTCTCCCTCATTATACACCCTCTTTCTATGTGTATCCCTAGGTCTGTCTATCTACCTACTAAATAACCTACAAGTCCTACTCTTCTGATTATTCCTCAGTTACACCTACCTCCATACCTGTAACTTCAAAACTTTCAAATAACCTAACCTAGTGTGTGTCTCCCCTCATTTTACATTTTTTTCACTCCAGAAGCTCCCTCCCTGCCTCTAAAGTAAAAAGAACACCTCCTGCAAACCACTGAAATTCCCCTGGATTTTTGTCTGACAGCCTGAGCCTTTCGAACTACTGTGAGGACTCCCCAACACCATAATTTATTGAATGTATGTAGCCCTAAATCAAGTATTGTAACTACCTATTAATCACTTAAATGTACTTGTCTGCCTCCCTGTGTGAGTGATTCAGCAGCCTACCGCAGACCGACAACTACTATCCCCCCCCTCCAGGTCTTCTATGTCCTCGAAGTTTTCATAGTGTCCTAGAAATTTTTTTCATAGTGCAATATTAATGTGACCTGCTCCTCTTTCCTGCCTGCTATTCTTCCTAGTTAACACTAGGTGGCAGCACCTACCATCCAAAAGCCAGTAAAACCCTATTCCCAATTTGGCTTAATTTCTTTTGTAACTGACTGTATATCTCAATATCCTAGTTAACACTCTCCAAACGCTGGAAATAAACCCCCACCTCTCAAAGCACAAACTAGTTGTACTAAAGCATCAACATTTACCTTTGTAAACTATTTCTCCCTTTATTTTTCTCATAATAACTACCTGTTTAACTTACCTTTAAAATGGCAGTTGCTGATACTTTTTTTCTTGCTGATTTTCTCCTTTTGCTCTATTCATACGGGCTCACATCGCTCCCCTACCCTACCCCCAAATCTCACCCACCCCAATTCACCTACACTTATACTTCCTCAAACCACACCCCCTCATCACCTGCACCACTCACACACACCATTTACCTAACCCCTCCCACTTCCATATGCACACCAATCTCACACACACCCCCACCCTCTCCCATACATACACCACACCTGACACACCCATACTACAATGCATACCTTCCCAGAACAAGCTCTACTACTATCTACCCTTCTAGTATCCCTAACCTATATTACCTAACTTAGCCGCCACACTAACACATACCTACCTCTAACCTCACACACCACCACCTCAGACCCCTCAGATACACCCCACTCATATTCACAGATCTCCCCAGAACTCTACTCCTCCAGCCCATCCAATCTTTTCAAACTCCCCTTACTCCCTCCACCACCATCTCCTCACCCTACTCTAACTACTTTCTCAAAGAAAACCCTACCCCAACAAAACCATACTTCTCTTTACCCTCTACTTCTCCTCAGACAGCTCCTCACTCATATCTCACTCTCTGCCTCAGGTGACATCCACCCTAACCTAGGCCCATCCCCCACCTTTACCCACCCTAACCCAAGTTCCAATCCACACAAACACAAGGCTACCCGCCTCATGACCCTAAATGCACAAAGCCTCCATAATAAAATCCCCAACCTACATGCCTGGCTCTCTTACAACCAGCCAAACATAACTGCTGTCTCTGAGACCTGGCTCAAACCCTCCATCAGAGATAATGAAATCCTCCCCCCAGGCTACCATATCATATGCAATGATAGGCCTCATAGAAAAGGAGGAGGCGTAGCAATTATCAACCCCTCCACTCTCACCTTTACTCCATTGACCAACCCCATCCCAACTTTTGCCAATGCAGAAATGACTGTGGGCTTTTTAAAACTTAACAACCACAAATCCATCTGCATCTGCTCCATCTACATCCCACCTGGAGACAATACAAAAACTCTAGAAGACATCCTCTCTTGGTTTAGCTCAAACATCAAAAATGAAACCTACATTCTTGGTGATGTAAATATTAACTGGGCCTCCTTCCTCATAGATACCTCAACTCACTCTATCAACCTCTACAATTTCACCCAACTAATAGACCTCCCTACCAGGCCAAACAAAGATGTTTCCTCTGGTGCCATCTTAGATTGGATACTAACAACACACTCCAACCATATCTCCAAAGCCGGTATAATACCAGACCCCTTAGGCAACCACTTACCAGCCTTCACAGACCGCCTACCCACCCACATAGAAAAACAACACATATTCAAGCAATCCCATAACCTATCTTCCTTCAACCCCAAAATCTTCTCTGAATGCCTCAAGGTTACTAATTGGTCTCCACTGAAAAGCCTTCCACTAGATAATGCTGTCACATATTTTAACCAAACTTTCCTTCCCTTACTTGATAAACTATCCCCTTTACAAACCAAACATATCAAAACAAATTCCTGCCCCTGGCTATCCCAAGAAACTAAACTGATAATGAATCAAATAAACAAAAAGTGGAAACTGTACCAAAAACAAAAAAAACCCAGCACCCTCCAAGAATATAGACATCTTTGTAACCTGGCCAAACAATCAATAACAAAAGATCGCAAAAACTACTACAGCAATCAGCAATAAAAACACTCAAACAATCCAAAGAAATTCTGGACATCCATCTCCTCAATACTCTACCCTGGTAAAAATTCCAACCCCTGCCCCAATCCTAACCTCTCAAGTCTTGAAACAGCTACTAACTTCAACACATTTTTCATTGATTGCATAGCTAAGTTATCCTCCACTTTCCCCAATCCATCCACCAATACTAACCCCTCTCTCACCCCCCTCCCCTCTGTTCTCCCTTAAACCTGTCTCCACCTATACTATAAAAAGACTACTGCAAAAGCTAAAACCATGCCGCAATGCCCCTGACAACCTTCTAGCAAATTTTCTTCAAATATCAGCCGAATCAATAGCCTAACCCATATCCATCCTCATAAATAGATCCAATCAGGAATCCTATGTACCAACCATCTGGCATAATGCATTCATAATTCCTCTCCACAAAGGTGGTAAGAACACAGACACTACCAACTTCAGACCCATAGCTATACTCTCTCCTCTCTCTAAAATTCTAGAGAAAACCATCCACTCCCAGCTCATGCCCTACCTAATCCAGCACAAACTCCTCTCTCCCACCCAACACGGCTTCCACCCTTGCCACAGCACCATGACAGCCCTACTTTCCTTCCTTGAAACAGTCAACCTAGCACATGAGAGTGGCAAATATGTATCTTCTCTATTTCTTGACCTCTCAAAGGCATTCGACACAATCTCCCATTCCCTTCGCCAGTCCCAGCTCTCGCACTTGCATCTATCTCCCTCAACCCTAGACTGGTTCTCCAGCTACCTTTCCATGTGCCAACAGGCTGTACAATGGAAAGAATCAACCTCCCCTTTCTTACCTACACCCACAGGAGTTCCCCAAGGATCAGTACTTGGCCCTCCCTCTTCAACTTATTCATTAACAACTTCCACCTCTCCATCCCTGAAGCCTCAATCATCCAATACGCAGATGACTCCACTATCATCTGCTCAGCCTCCTGCCCCTCCAAACTTCTACTCAATACCCAAACAGCCTTCTCCAAAACTGAATCATGGATGCAATCTCATCACCTGGCCCTAAATGCCAGCAAAACAAAACTAATGATATTCACTCCCACCAAACCCACCAAATTCCACAAGGTCCAATTTTCCATCAAAAGCCACAATAACACCCCTCTAGAAATTGTTCCTAGTACCAAGCTACTTGGCATTACCATCGATGAAAACCTAAAATTCTACTCCCACATCCTCTTGACAATCAAAAAAAACACCAGAAAATCGGTCTCCTCTACAGACACAACCACTACCTTACTCCATCCTCCCGTCATACCTTTGCTTCTCCCTTCCTTCTCCCCTCTCTCTTGTATGGTGCTCCCCTATTCTCCAACCTACAACTTGGCTTCTGTTCTAAACCTGAAGCCTGTTACAACAAAATCTGCAAATGTGCAACCAATTCTAAGAACTCATCCCATCACTGTCACTCCCTACACACTCTAAACTGGCTAGAACTCCACAACCAACTAAAGTACCTACAATTTACAACAGCCCACAAACTCATCTTTAAACCAACAGAATGCCCCTCTCTTGCTAAATCTCTAACACCCTACACACCTACCCGCACCCTGTGTTCCAAAGGCCAAAACCTCCTACATGTACACAAACCCATTCACCCACCTGGCAAACTACTACTATCACACACCATAGCCAAGCTATGGAACAATCTCCCCTCACCACTACGTAATATACCTAACCATAACAACTTCAAATCCATGCTTTTCTCCCATCTCTCCTCCAAATGGGAATGTCCTTCACATGCTCCCACCTAAAACACCCACACTACTAACTCCACACCTAAAATCATTGTTTCTTTGCCAACCTTAACAAACTTCAGAGATCTTGCTCAGAACATCTTTCCAAAAAAATCTTTTGCATGCGTGCCTCTGGCCTACCATACTCATACACTCAAACTGACAAGCTCTAAATTGCAAACCAGTGTGTATATATTATTTGTAAAACTGTTACTCCTGTACAGACGAATATTGACACATGCTACTCAGTTTATCTATTATTAATGTTGCAGCTCTGTAATTCTGCCTTTGTAAGTTTACAACTTTTTGAACTTACATCATATAATGATGCATATTCTGTATATTTAGATATATTATAATGATGCAAACCTATGTACTTTATATTATGTAATGAAGATTTTCTCCTCAGGTCTCCACTGAAAATGGCCACAAGCCCAGCTGGACTAACCCAGTTAACAAACAATAAATAAACAATAAATAAATAAATAATAAATAAATACAATGTCACTATTGTGTTGCCTGCATGCATGACTATATTGGCTTTGTCTTTACTTTACCACTGCAGGATCTGCATTACGTCACACAAAATCACCACATCAGGAGAGTGTCACTGATATGCTATTACCTGTTTCATACATGTCATTGTTGCTATTCCTGTTGTTGTCCTCCATTAATAATATGCCCTTTTACCCCTGCATAGAACAGCCTACATCATCATCTCATGCACAAACAACTGGTATGTGTATGTAATACCTACTGTATGTTTTAATGCTATTACAATGGTCCATGCTGTCACAGACGTGATTAAGCTTGCTATGTTTATGACCTTCTTTACCTACAATGGCTGCAAATCATCCCTCTCCTCCAGTGCTACCAGGCCATGAAGAATTGTGAAGTGTGTGCTATGCTTGTAATCCTCACCTACATCATGTAAGCTGGATTTGTAACATAATTGAAAACTCCCTCTTATTTAGATTCTATGGCCCATACATAGACACAACCTCAAGGATAGTCATCATTATCTTTAACATTGTAGTGGTTTATATGTGTCATGTGTCATTAATGATATGCAGCATGTGATGTAAGCATATTCTCCTGACCTGTGTCATATGTCTCTTCTTTTAGCACATCAATTGCTGTCATCCTCCATTAGCTTGTCCACTGATCCCAGTGTGGGATCTGATGTGTCTCACTATGTTAGCATTGCTCTGGGCACACAGGACACAGATTTGGTGATACAGTCTACCCCAAATGGTGACAGTTATGTGGATCCAGCTGTAGCCTCAGATGTGGAGGAAAACATGTCCAGCCATTCTGACAATATGGGAACATCAGATGGTGGACAGGATGAGGCCCATAAGCTACATTCCCATGTTGAGTCTGTTGGCAATGTTGACACTTCCCCACAACACAGTGATACTGCCTGGCACAATAGACATAGGCTTGCAGCTGGTGTGCAAGGGTATGTGTCACAGTGTGCCTGACTACTCCTATATGCAAACAAACGTTCCCAGTGACATCAAGGACCTGACATTCATGCACTTGCCTATGACACAGATCATGATGCACACCAGCTGTGTGTGCTACATGAAAGACAGGAGCAGAGACATGGTGAGGTCATGGCAGCATTGGCTGCTCCAAATGAAAATGTGTTATCTGAGGCACAGTCCATTGAATACCTGACTGTGCTTAGCCATTTGCCACATTGGAGTAGCAGGCCCCCACAGGGTATGCTGCAATGTCCACACACATCTGCAAGTGGCCATTTCAATGTGGACCCAGCAGTCATGACCAGAAAGTTAACTCACACCCATGCTCCTTCCACAGTGTATCTCCACATGCTGGCACCACTCCTTCAGTCTCCTCTGTGGAACAACATGAGCCAAGTGTTTCCATACATTAAAGGGAAGGCAGGACCACACTGTGAGCAATCAGGGTGAGTGCCCTAGACTGGATTAGGGTAATATAGTGTGCTGATCCACTATGTCCTGTAGTGTCAGTCTCAACCCATAGCAATGATGATTCCTGTGCAGACTGCTGACATTGTCATCTGTCCGTGGTTGTTGTGATGTGTGATACATGAAAGTCCATCACTTTTACTAACCATAGGTGACTCAGTTCAGTACTAAATACTTTAGCCATAATCAACATTACTATATGTTACTTGTGATACTTATAACAGTTCTATATTATGTCCTGACTTGCTTTTGAAAGTGGACAGATAGAAGTGTGTTTCACAGATGTGTGTCTCTTGTTGTCTGCCATACACAAATACATCAACATGAGTCTGCATGCATACCTGTGTCAGTTGTGGCCTAAGGTGATGATCTGTCTTGGGATAGAGTTGTATATGTTCATACTATTATATGTTATGATTATGCCGTTATGTCTGATGCTCAGCGTTTACATCACTTACTGGGTAATCACCATTAGATGCAATCTGTGCTGTTTGGTGGGACAGCTCCTGAACATCAATGTTTAATCTGTGTACTTTTGTATGTGTGGCTTGTCATGATTCAAAGGTGTATGTTAGATACTGATATGTTGCCTGGTTCTGGACTTGTGGTCACACCCTCCATTACCCAGACCTGTATCTTCTGCTCCTATGTCCTCCTGCTTCTCCTCTGATAGCTGTGGGATATCATCTTCAGACATCTGGTGTTCTTGGGGTAGTTCACTCACAACTGCAACTGGAAGACTGCAATGTGCTGGTGTTAACATATTGTATAGTATGGCACAGACAGTAATCATCTGTATTGCCTTTTCAGGTACATATTGCAGTGCACCCCCAGATGTGTCCAGACATCTGAACCTGATTTCAGTGCAGCAAACACACACTCAATGGTATTTCATGTTGTTGCATGTGCTCTTTTATAGGCCTCTTCTGCAGATTTGATGGTGCTCTGTTAACCATGCTCTGTTAACCATGGCTCAAGTGGATAACCACAGTCACCTGTTGTGAGGAGTAAACACATATGTTGCCATCATGGTTAATGTAGAGAGGGATGTCCTTATCCTGCATCCTTGATGGGTTCCTGTAATTACCCAGTCATATTCCCTCAGATATTTCACTTTGCTGGAATGCAGCCGTCAGACCACTTTCATTACAAATGGCAGTATCATGGACACTTCCAGGGTGTGTTGCCATGATGTTTGTTATGCTGCCATCTGCTGCACACCCCTTTCTCTTGATGTATCTGTCTGCTTCTAAATGAATTGGGGTATTGATAGGGATGTGGGTGGAGTCTATTGCACTAGGTACATGCATGAAGTTTGCAAGATTTTAGAAGTGGTGCATAAAAGCTCACCACTCCATGGATGTAGATGGAAATGTATGTAATTATCCACCTTGCTGCACATTGCTGCCAGGAATTTTAACAGATTATGACTGTTAGCTGTCTATGACACTCCGACAGCATTCCCTATATGTCTTAGGAATGTCCCAGATGCCAGAACACCAAGGCTGAGACACACTTTTGTTTTAAGAGGGATGTAGTCCCCTATCAATATCTGCATAGACATGTGTGGGGCACGGTTCCACTTTGAATCATCGAATGTTCAGAACATCGAAATTCTGATCATCGAGACCAGCACATCGATGTTCAGAACATTGAAGGTTTAAAGTGAAAGTGCCAGGTAAGCAAAATTGTAGAATTATGGGTGTCTGTGCAGGGCAGCAAGGTGCCCTGCATGTTGTGTGCGTGCGTGTGCCATCTAAGTGTTGGCATTGCAGGTAGGGTATGTGAAATCTCCCGTTTAGCACTACCACATATAGCGGTAAATGGGAGATTTCCCTTACCCCATGGTAGTGCGATCTCAGAGTTGGAAAATTAAAGTAGGGGGGTGTAGGGGGTGCAGGGTGGCAAAGCCCCCCTGCATAAAATAGTTTTTGTAAGTTTTTTAGTTTTTGTGTGGTACATTTTGAACCTCCGATGTTCTGAACATCAATGTTCTGGTCTTGATGATTAGAATGTCGATGTTCTGAACATTTGATGATTCAAAGTGAATCCATGGGGCACACATGTTGCATACACCCTACTCCCGCTGTCTGTCTAGGTGGTACCTGTAGATCAGTATGCATGTATACCTTTATGAAACTTTCCATGGGCTTGCACATGTGTATAAATACTGAGCATGTGCGAGCCAGACTGCCATTTTGTAGAGAGCTGTTGAGATGTAAGCATGCATGCATGTAATGGTCTGTCAGTTAATCAGTTCATTTATATTTTATGTTGCTGTTATCCATCCTGATGTGTGTCTATATAATAAAGCATATAAATGAACCACCGTGCCTGTTTGTCTTGAATCATAACAGAGTACAAGTGAAATAGTGCCATAATGGGATCCAGAGTCAAGACCAAGAGGTACTCAATTAATGTTGAAGGAATATAGACAAATGGATCATCCCTACTGCATATACAACTGCAAAAACTTTTGCTAGACTATGTGCTTGTGAGAAAGCTTGATTTGGCAAAATGTGTGAATCTTGTTGCTTATGGTGGTAATAGGTTCATAGGTTCATAGGTTTATACTAGGCTATCTGCCCTAAGGCATTTATAAGCCTAGCCCAAATTATTGTAGCTTGCCCCTTATATGAAAAATACTGTGCCCATTAGTTTGTTATGCCTCTGTCCAGCAGTGACCCAGAGATGATTGTAAACCTATGATCTCCCATCCACAGGTCTAGATTTCTCTTGAACAGAGTCAGCGAGGTGCTCTGCCTCACATGGACGATTTTATTCCACAGCATAGGAGTCTCTGCTATTTATATCCGTGCTAAGGTTTAAGTCGCTTGCTCTAGTGGTTTTGGTGGATTTGGATTTTTGAGGTGGAGCATGTCCATTAATTCCGGGTTGGACATGGCCTTGTATGTCAGGCACATGTCACCTCTGAGCAGAACTGAATAGAGCTGGAGTTTCTTCAATCTGGCAGCATATGACAGATTTTATCCTTTGGTGAGGAACTTTGGGGTCTCTCAATTGCTGCAGATGTCGGGTGAGATACATCCCGAATGGGGCCATTGGTCTGATACTCACTAGATCAGGTAATGAAATTGAAACTGAAGGTTCAAAAGTGCTTTCATGTTACTGTGCTGGGAACAGCTATGACCTGCAATTTTATGTGGTCAGAAGGTATGTGCAGTCATTATTAGGCCTCAGAGACAGTTTAAAAATGGGACTACTTTCATTTAATAAAGCAGTCCACCATGAAAGATTAAAAGACCACCATTCTAATTTCACCCAGGCTATTTTTTCTACCTATGCTGATCTTTTCGAAGACAAACTAGACAAACCAGACAAACTCCCAGTTGTGTACTCCATGAAGTTAGAGCCTAAAGTTATCCCAGTTGTCAGGCCAGGCTGGAAAGTTCCAGTAGCTAGGGAGAACAGAGTCAAAGCCAAGCTAGACAGAATGGTGCAGCAAGGTGTTATTTGTCCAGTTGATGAACCAACTGAATGGGTATTTTCCATGGTGATCACTCATAAGAAAAGCTCAGATGATACCAGAATATGCATTTATCCAAGAGAGTTGAGCAAAGCACTGAAAATACCTCATCATCCAATGCATACAGTCAAAGAAGTCACTGCTCTTATGCCAAATGCCACTGTTTTTTCTGTTTTAGATGCAAAGGGTTCATTCAACCTTCCTCCTGACCTCAGACTACAAAATTCCACACCCTCCTTCAAAAACCTACTTAAAATTAACCTCTTCACCAATCATCTATGCAACTGTAATTGCCCCCGAAGCCTTGTCCACTTACTATTTCTACACCGCATTGTTCCTGGACAACACAAGCAACCATCTAACTATATCTATCCATTTGTGAGCAATAACCTATATATGAGCGTATGCATGTGTTTGTGTGTGTGTATACGTAATGTATGCATGTGTGTATGTGTGTGTGTGTATGTGTGTGTGTGTGTGTGTGTGTGTGTGTGTGTGTGTGTGTATGTATATATATATATATATATATATATATATATATATATATATATATGTGTGTGTGTGTGTGTGTGTGCATGTGTATATGTATATGTGTGTGTGTGTGTGTGTGTGTGTGTGTGTGTGTGTGTGTGTGTGTGTGTGTGTGTGTGTGTGTGTATGGATTCACTTCATAATCTTGAAATACTGAAATCTCAGATTTCAGTATCTCAAAACTATGAAGCCGAAAATCTATAAAGTCAAAACCCCAGAAGCGCGAAATGTAAAATTGCGACTTCTATACTAATCATACCCCACACACAGACGCAGACATACAACTCCCTAGACATACACAAACACAAACACCTACCTGACATACAAGCAGGGTGGCAAGCCCCCCTTCATCCCCCATGTGGGTGGCCGTGCCCCCCCCACACCCCTCTTCTTAAATACAATAACTTCAAAGTCGCACTACACAAGCACACAAAAATACAACTACACAAGCTACATTCCCTTCTCACACACACATGATACTAAAAAAACACACGGACACACACTAAAGCCCCTACCCCAAACCTGTAAAAAACAAACACTTACCTACATCTCCAACCATCCACTCACACACTGCAACACCAGAACCACTAATTCAAAATCTCCGAGCTTCAGGATTTTGAATTTCCCACTTCTGAGGTTTCAGTATTCTGCACTTTTGCCTTTCTGGTCTTGGGCCACTGAAAATCAGGATTTCAGTAGTCTGAGATTCTGAAAGGAACATATATATATATATATATATATATATATATATATATATATATATATATATATATATATATATATATATGTGTATAGTGTGTATGTATGATATATGTGTGTATGTATGTATATATTTGTATGTATGTGTATGCATATATATGTATGTATAGTGTTACATGTAGATTTGCTTGAATGCATCTATGGAAAACTTAATCATTTATATACTCTAATTCAATTGTGAAATATCTTGCAATGCTCTACCAGGTTCTTTTCAATCTCATTGTATATTTTGCACACTTGTATTTTCACCCAATAAGGGGGGATATCCTCTTATTGTATACTTACGGCTGTAAAGTCCACAATCTGTATGCTACTACTCTGTAATGTCTCTTTTGTAAATTTTTCTTCTCTCTGTACACTTATGGAGTTTTTCTCCCCAGGACTCCGCTGAAAATGGACAATTGTTGTCCAGTTGGACTATCCTGGCAAACAAATGTTAAATAAATAAATAAATAAATAAAAATTTTGGCAAATTTTGCTTAACAAAAATTCCTCATTGCTAATGACTTTCAGTACTCCTTTTGGCAGGTACAGATTTTTGAGAATGCCATTTGGGATAAATTCTGCCAGTGAAGTCTTCCAACATGCCATGGAACAATTTTTTTCTGGTTATCTGTGTATGATTATAGTAGATGATATTCTAGTAGGCAGTAAGGGTGAACCGAAACATGATAGAAACCTCAAGTAAATTCTGGAAAGAGCATGAAGAGAATCTTAAGCTAAATCCTCAGAAATGAAAATCCAGCCTATGAGAAGCTATTTATGTTGGTCATTTACCACTTCAGGCTTACAACCAGAGCCTTCCAAGCAAACAGCTATTCTGGAGAGGCCAGCTGCAGACAATGTTCAAGCCCTACAATATTTTCTTGACATTGTTAATTATCTAGGCAAGTTCATTTCAGACTTGAGCCAACTTTCATCACTGCTCAGAGAGTTGACACACAAAGATGTATCCTGGACATGGTCAGAACAACACTAAAGTGCATTTCATGTCCTGAAAAAGAGAATTGCCAGTCCACCAATTCTCAGATACTATGATGTTCACAAACTAGTTACTCTTTCTTGTGAGGCTTCAAAATTAGGTCTTGGTGCAGTCATTCTTCAAGAGAATAGACCAGTAGCCTATGCATCCAGAACTCTAACCCTAACCAAGAAGCAGTATGCACAGATTGAGAAAGTGCTCTTTGCAGTTGTGTTTGCATGTTTGAAGTTTCATGATTATATTTATGGCTGCCCTATCCAGATTGAAACTCATCACCAACCTGTAGTCACTATTTTGAGAAAACTCAACGCATGATTTGAAATTGCAAAAGTATAATCTCAATCTTGTCTACACAAAAAGGAAACTTCTTTATATTGCTGTTACTTTATCCAGATCACCCATAAATACCACAGAACAGCATGAAAATGAGAAACTTGATTTTGAAGTTATGGAAGTGAGAATTTTTTCTTCCACCCATCTTGATGAGCTTAGAAGTTATACAGCCTCAGATACAATTCTTCAGAAGTTCAATAACTTTGTCAGTTGTGGATGGCCGTCAAAGCAATCTTGTTTACCGGTAGACCTGCAACCTTATTTTCCTTACAGAGGTGAGATTTTGTTTGACAAGGGTATCATCATGAAAGGTCCCAAAGTGATTGTTCCAAAATCTTTGCAGCAAGAGTACATTACCATTTTGCATAATGACCAACAAGGAACTGATTCTACCTAAAGAAGAGCAAGAGGGCTAGTATTTTGGCCTTCTGTGTCAAAGGATATTTGGAGAGTACTTTCATCTTGTTCTGTATGTAATAGTACTAAGCCACATCAACAGAAAGAACCACTTCAGCTAAATCATATTCCTGAACTACATTGGTCAACAGTAGCTACAGACAATTTCGAATGGAATGGTCAACATTTCTTGGTGTTAGTAGACTCTTATTCAAATTGGTTCTAGATTGACTTTCCTAATCTAGCATCAAGTACATTCATTACCAAGTTGAAGTTTCATTTTGCAGTCCATGGTTGTCTATACAAAGTTATTTCTGACGATGGTACACAGTTTACAAGCCAGCAGTTCAGAGATTTGCTGAAGAGTGGAACTTATTCATGTTATGAGTAGCCCTAAATACCCACAGCGAAATGTTTTAGCAGAATGTGCAGTTCAAAGTGCAAAACAATTATTAAAGAAGTTGAAACAAGACAATAGCAATGTTTTTATGAATCTCCTAAATCTCAGAAATGTTTCTTGTGATAAACATCTTAATTAACCTGCACAAAGGCTTCTGTCAAGACAAACCAGAACCACACTACCAATTAGTAGCAATCTATTGGCTCCCTGTACTAAGATCAGCAATGCAGTGAAAGATCAACTTATGAAAAGGCATTTGTCCCAATAGTCCAATTATGATAAGTCCAGAAAACTGCTCAATCCATTACGAAAAGGGGAGACAGTGAGGATGCAGACATCTAAAGGTTTTGATTGGATTGGAGTTGTGAAAAGTGTATGTCCGGAGCAAAGATCGTACATTGTGGAATCACAAGGAGATGAATTTAGGTGGAATCTGAAACATTTAGTACTGGTGTCTGAGCCAGTATCACAGCATCTTGCCTATGAAAAAGACTCTAGATCTCAGAGTGAGTTATCCAGTGGTCTAGTTCCAGAGGATGTTCCAGCAAATATTCCTGTTCCTGAGAAGATTCCTGAAACTCCTGAAACAGATTTTTCACCAATGACTGTCCCTGTTGCTAAACCCATCCTAATTGCTATATATCACTAAATCAGATCACATTTCCAGACCATGTTCCAGATACACGGCAACTTGGACATAAATGTTGTGTCTATTTCTTTTTTTTTCAAATAATTCTTTTATTTTTCAAAGTATGATACAATGCATACTGGAAGAGGAAATACATTACAGTTATACACATTAGAATGCAACGATGGATTATTACAGAAAATTGTGAGTAGCCACATAGTTTAGCAATGATACATATGAGAAGGATAGGTACAGCACAATGAGAGCATTGTAATCCATTTAACCAAAAACAAAAACAAATATATACAATATTTACAACCAACAGTGCTACGTTCCTCCGCAGTGGTATTGCAAAAATATAATAAAAATTGGGTTGGCAGTGGTTCTCCGGTAGATTAACAGGAATATGAATAGCTGTTGTACTCAATGTATGAATGGGAAGTTATTCAGTATGGATCACATCTATAAGTTTCTTCCATAATTTACCAAAATAAGCTCTCTTTTTGGGGCCCTTTATAATGAATTTATGAGCTGAGATGTGTTTGAAAGCCATCTCTTTGAAACCATTCCAACTAAGTTTGGTGCGATCTAACCAGTTTTAGTGATGTATAGCTTAATAAGTGAACAGAGAATAATTAAAATGTGAAGTTGTACTTTAGATATTTCGGAGGTATGAATATGGAGAATGGCTATTTCCCACGAAAGGGTTGAGGTGTAGTAACCCATTTTTTGTAAACGAACTTTTAGAGAGCACCAGAGTTTGTAAGAGTGGTTGCAATACCACATAATGTGTAGTAGATCCGCTTTCGGATGGGAGCAGCAAGTACACGAGGGGGGTGAGTTGGGATTAAATTTATTGAGTATTACAGGAGTGTAGTAGGAATTGTTGTTTAGCATCAGTTGGGTGTATAAGAGTTTTTTAAAAGGGAGAGTTCTAAAGTAGATTTTATAGCTGAGAGTTTTGGTCCTCTGAGATAGGAGACCCAACAGTGTTCCAATAGTTGGAAAAGAGACATTTTGAGTTGTATAGCACCTTATTCAATAGTTTGTAAGAGGATGAAATTGTTTTTTTAGTCCTTGATATTACAGATATAGTTTCAATTAATTTGTTAATTTCCTGAGGGTTAGGGGGAAGATTGAAATGTTGTGCAAGTATAACTTCTCTTAGTTGTCGAAGAATAACTGTGTATTTGTTATTGGTTCCAAGAATTAATCGTAGCTCAGGAATAGATTTTGAACTATGTTTGAGGATGTCCCATACATTGAGGTCTTTAATGCGAAATTTAGTAAGGTCCAACGTCATATTGTTGATTTTGATGTTTGGATTTTGATGGAGTGGTTGGAGCAGGGTAGGATATTTTCCATGTTGATGTCTTTAATAAGTTTTTGGAAAAGCCTAATTTTATGTTTCAGAGAATGTGCTAAATTACAATTGTTTATAGAAAGAGTGGATAGGAAGGGAATAGCCTGAGGATTAATTTTGTTAGAGATAATATGGTGATGCCAGATTTTCAACCATGATGGAGAGTGGGTTTGGTTTTGCTGCTAAAGTTTGAAATAGACCAGACTCTGTTTGAGCAGATGATCTTGTAGTACAGTTGAAAGTTTGGAAGGCCCAACCCCCCTTTCTCCTTAGGATAAGATAATTTAGAGTAAGAGATCCTGACTGACTTCGGGAACCAGATGAACCTAGCTAGATCTTTTTCAATTTTGGAAAAGAAGTTATTAAAGACTTCTATATCCGAAGCATTGAATTGATATAAGAGTCTGGGTAAGACATTCATTTTCACTATTGCTACTTTGGACAAGAAAGCTAGATTCATAAGTTTCCATCTTTGTAGATCTTGCTGGATGGTGGACCATGTTTTAGTAGATTATTTTGGAGCATTGAAGCTTGATTATGTTCAAAATGGATACCTAGATATTTAAGATTATATGTTATTTGTAAAGAGGACTCGGGAAATAGAAAGATTTGTGGGAGTTAGGATTGATTGGGAAAATATGTGATTTTTATTGTTAATTAGGTAATCAGATGCGTGGAAAAATACTTAATGGCATCAAAGATTTTGGGTAGGTCTGAGTTGGGAAATTGGAAGTATAGATTTAAATCATCTGCAAAAGCTGATAGTGCAACATGTGTGTTTAGGATTTTAGGGATGTTGTGGTGTGTATTCTGCGCTATATATAAGAAGAAAGGCTCGATAAAATGTTAAAGAGAAAGGGTGAGAGTGAGCAACCCTGACTAGTTCCATTAGTAATCAATATTGGTTTGGATCTCTGTTTGTTTATATAAAGGTATGTGTGGGACTTTGTATAAAGTGTTCTGATTATATCCGAGAAGGATTTAGGTATATTGAAATGGGACAGAGTAGCAAACAAAAGTCCCAGTTGACTCTGTCGAAAGCTTTAGAGGCATCCAAGGTTAGGGCATAAATTGGATTTTTGTCTTTTTGGTCAATTGTATTAGGAATCCAAAGTTAGGGTATTATCCCATGTGTGTCTATTGCTCATAAAACCAGCTTGGTCAGGGATATTAAAGACGTGAGTATCTTTTGTAATCTATTAGCTAAAATAGCAGCAAGAATCTTAATGTCAACATTTATTAACGAAATTGGTCTGTAATTGTGTGGGTCTGCTCTGTCTTGTTTGTTTTTTAATAGTAAGATGGTTTTGAGTTGTTCCAATGTAAGTCAGTAATACCCTCCTTAATGATACAATTAAAGACTTTCCATAGGATAGAGGATATTTTTGGGCAAAAGGCTTTGTAAAAGTTAGTAGTGAAGCCATCAGGGCCCGGAGATTTGCCTCTTTTAAGATTGTTTATAATGTCATGAATTTCTTGGATGGTAATTGGAGCAGATAAGAGAGAGACTTGAATTGGTTCAAGAGAGGGGAAGTTAATGGAGTTTAGAAAAGACTCCATCTGGGGTTTTAAAAAATCTTGTTTATTGCTACTATAAATATCTGAAAATAATTCAAAGAATAAGTGTATTATTTCAGAGTCTGAATTGTAAATTTTCCCTTGATAGTGAAGGGTGGATATTCTGGGAGCACCGTTATTATTTTTTAATATTCTTGCCAGAGTTCTTGAGGGAGTTTGGGCCCATTCAGAATATGTTGCTATACATTTTTGTTCCTGTAGGGAAAAATTCTGTGAGTGAAGTTCTAGTAATTCTTTGCGCGTGGAGTTGATCAGTACTTCAGTTTTTGGGTCTGGAGATAATCTCTGAATTTTTTCTAAAGATGATAGTTTAAGGGATAGAGTATTTTCTTTTTTAGTGTTGAGTTTTTTAAGAAAGGAAGCTTTGCTAATCAGAAAACCTCTCATTTCGGCTTTACAGGCCACCCATTGAATGTCAGGGGGGATTAGGGATTTTGTAAGATTAGTGTCGAGAACCAACAACATATTATTAATTTTATTTAAAATATCTTTATTATTTAGTAGGTTATTGTTAAGGGTCCAGTTAGCAAATGTAAAAACAGGCGTGTTGAATCTGATTTTAAGAGAGATTTTTGCATGATCGGAGAGAGATCTGGGTTCAATATTAAAAGTATTTTTAAATTTAGATAGGGGTCCAAATCAGAATGAAGTCTAGTCGTGACCAAGATTTGTGACAGTTGGAATAGAAGGTATATAGATTTTCTTTGGTCGAAATATTACTAAAAGTGATGGTGTCTACAAGATTAAAATCTGAGATAAGTTCCTCTAAGGCTATAGAAGCTTGGAAGTTATAGGAGGAGGATTTGCTGGTGCGATCTAGACTAGGATCTATTACCACATTCCAGTCCCCTCCTACTATGAATAAGTAATTTGGAAATGAGTTTAGTATGTTATAGATTTCTAGGATAAAGGTTTGTTGTTGAGAGCAAGGACCATAAAGGTTCAAGAACATAATTGGTTTGGAGGAATCTGGGAGTGTAGAGGTGAAATAGCACCATCTGCCGTTTGTATCGGATTTATATTCATTGATAGGTTCCTGGAATTGTTTCTTAATTATAATGGCCACCCCCTTCGAGTTTGAGCTATCACCAGCACTTATTATGGACCTGATCCATTTTCTATTTTTTATGTGCTCCCATTCATTTTCAGATAAGTGTGTTTCCTGGAGATAGCTAATATTAGCCTGGGATTTAAACAGCAGGTGAAGAAACAGTTTTCTTTTGGCGGTATTTTGTAAGCCTTTGATGTTCCAAGAGTCAACGGCCCAACTCATGTGAATTAAAAACTAACGGAGTATAAGGAGACATTATATATTTGGAGATTTAATGTAATATTTGGGTAACATAGTGTGTGTTGAAGAGAACCTGCTTTGTGTCTGCAATAGGCTGAGAGGGATATGGAAAACCGTATCATATCTGTGTCAGTAAACAGTTTGTAGGAGGAGGACGTAGCACAATACTGGTGCTGACATGCCCCGGTGCCTACCCACCTGAACCCCTTAGGCGAAGAAGTATAAAAACTAACAAAAGAAAACCCTAGCAGTTCTATACATATATACATAAACATTCTCATCCAAAGGGTTATCAAACTAGATCCCTATTACAATGCACATACAGCTACCGTATGTAAATGCTACACCTACTAGTTTGTCATGTAAGTATGACCTTATGTAAATAAAACATGCGCTTGTAAGTCAGCTTAAGCTTGATGTATGTGAGAAATGTAAATCTATAAATCCTATATATAACAGACTTATTGCAAGTATAAGCATTTCTTATTGAATTTCGCACAACAGGAAGGCTGTAGAGATGGTATAAACCTAAAGCATTATTAAGTTCGCCATAAACAAGAGTCTGAGACTAGTGAGATTGTCAGTATGGCAAAAGTTGTAAATGGTTGAAAAACTAAACAAGATAAGTAGTTGTGGTGTTATTTGGTGTTGTTTGGGCAGGAAGGTATTACCAATGAGCAGACTCTGATATTGGCAGAGCTAGTTAAAACTGAGAGTCTTGTTGCGTTGTTGAGATCCTCCCTTACTCTGTGCTTACCCTTTACCAGATTTAAGCACTACTGGTTTGGGTATGGGTGGTCTTTAAAACCCTATAAATCTTTTAGCTGCCAATTGATTTAAATTAAATCATTGCATTTGTATAACAACATTATGTCACGTTCCATGACCACCCTGCCCCCATTAGCAAATGACCCACATAGCCTTATTTCTTTCTTAACTTCCCAACTCTATAAGGGAATTTCTCTAACTGTAAACTGCAGTCAGTTCAGTAAAGCAGAAATATATTATAAGTGTATCTAAGTGTTGGTTTTTACAAATGTACTAGATTTGCTAAGGGTATGGGTTTGTTTAATTAATTACAGTCAGAACTGAAAAGCTCTACCTGACATCTCTTAAGCTTTTATGTGTGTTGTGTGTGTGTTTAGAGAAGGTGCTTATGCCTTTACTTTGTGTGCTTTTTACAACATAGAGTCGAGGATCCTATACAGACCTTCCTGGTCCTCAATTCACGAAATCGGAGTGTCCCAACAGTAAAAAAAGAGAAAAAAAAACGTTTGCAAGCCTGTAACATGTACAGGGGCTCCGATTGCAGTAAACAGGACTTGTTTACGATGATCAGCGCTATAAGCGCGGTTGAAGGAGAACAGAACTAACAAACGTACATTTCAGGTGTCACAGTAGAAGGAGTCCCACTAGAAACCTCGCGGCGACGATGTATTCCTTGCTTGACACGTGGATCTGCCTTTAAACATATGGAAGGATGTTTTACTGATTTAAACAGTCAGAAAACTGTTAGAAGTACCATGTTGGCGCTAGATTTGAGAGCGGTGATGTCCCTGAAGCCTCCGGTGAGTGAATTAGACATCTGAAGTGTAAAGCTGCTGAAACGCTTGTGCTGGAAGATTGTGAATTTATCCAAGGTCTGGGATCTTGTTAAATATTTTGAGGAAGATCTCTTTTGCTTCTTTTGGTGGTTACAGTATATTTGGTTTCATTTTGGGAGAAAATCAAAGTATTTGGGTAACATTTGAAATCTGATGTTTCTTTTAATTAAGTCTGAACAAAACGGAGCTAGTTTCTGTCTGTTTTCCTTGATGGAGATGGGTAGATCTTGTGTAAAAGTTAATTTGTGATTATTCCACGTGAAATTTTTATTTTTTTTTGCTGCATATAATATCTGTTGAGCTGTCTGGAAATTCAGTAGTCTTGTATATATTTGACGAGGAGCTAAGGCATCTTGTCTTTTATAAAGCGCAGTGGGCTCTCTCAATTGTAACATTTTTCCCTTCTGGGTGAAGTAGTGATTCAAATATTTGTTTTGTTATAGCAAGTAAGCCTTGACTGTCGTAGCTCTCTGGAAGACCTCTAATTAATATATTATTACGCCTACTTCTAGCTTCTAGATCTGTAAGTTTTGGTTGTAGGTCTAATAAAGAGGCTGTTTTGATGCATGAGATCATCTGATAAGGATTGTAGTTGGAATTCATTGGATTGTACTTTTGCTCGAGTGTGTCTACTCTGTCCACAATTTGATTGATGTATTTACCTATAGTTGAAAGTTGTTCCGGAAGCTTTGTATAGCAGATTGTATGGGCTGGAGGGCCTGCTTCAACTCATCCATGTGGAAGCTGGAGTCTTTACTAATTGTATCATTTTTAATAGGCTCCGCATTTTGTTTATTTGTTCTCTGCCTTTTTGAAAGGACTTCTTTTCAGGTGAAAAAAATTGCTGAGGCTTTGGCTTTAATTGTTTGAGTTTCCATTGTAAAAGAGTCATTTGTTGTTTTTGTCTGTTTAGCCATGTGGAGGTAGAGGTGTTACCAGTAGGAGCAGGCCTCCCTGAGTTACTTGTGGGAATAACACTGTGGAAAAGCCCGAGATGATGGAAGTCTATTATAAGTTATTTCCCACTGCGAAGGTGATGCAGTTACCGAAGAAATGAAGGTAAGGTAGCTCTTTTCGAAGTGTGTAGTATCTTAGAAAAAGTAGTTGAGGTGAGGAGCTCTGTGCATAGGCTGTTCACTAGTCGACCACCATTTTGGAATCAAATGTTGTGTCTATTTCTTAATGTCTGTATAATTGCATGCTTTTTTCAAATGCCCTTTTACTGTGGGCAGTTCACTAAACAGGGAGGATGTAGATCACTATGTATGAACACCTTTAAGAAGCTCTTCTTGGGCATGCACATGTGTATAAATACTGAGCACGTGCGAGCCAGATTGGCATTTTGTAGAGAGCTGTTGAGATTTAAGCATGCATATATGTAATGGATTGTCAGTTAATCAGTTTGTTTATATTTTATGTTGCTGTTATCCATCCTATGTTTCTGTATAATAAAGCATATAAATGAACTATCCCACCTGCTCATCTTGAATCCTAACAGAGGACGAGTTACAGAATCTTTTGTTGATCTGAGAGTTGGCTTACTTGCAGCATTACTTTCACTGTAGCTGGCCACCTTATAAAATGCACAGCCACATCCTCCCCCATGGCTTGCAGTACCATAGGCTGTTGCAGTTTATTCACTGCAGGTAGCATTTTATTTGGTCTGTATTATTATGGATTCTGTCATATTCCATGGTAATAGCTTCCACTCGTTGATTTGCAGTATGGCATGCTCTCAGGATTTTGCAAACAGAGTTGGCATTGCAGTTTGTCGCATTTAAGTTGCATTTGGCATGCACAGTGTGTTTTGAAATCTGACAGGCATGCATGGAATCTATAATTATCCTATGCTACATAGTTAAATACTCAACCTGATTGCAACATGTCTTCTGAAATCACATCAGCAGCTGGTGTGCTGAAGTCCTCTTGAGTGTTGCACTGTAATCAAATAGCTTTTGGAATCTGGCCCGATATATATAAAGAAAAGCAACTTTAACATCATAAAATTTATGGACGTTATATAAAAAAGGGAAATGTGGTGAAAATAATGGGGAAAAAATACAGATAATGTAGCTAAATATTTTACATTTAAATAGTTTTGATTGTGTATAATACTCAAATATTATGATGCAATACTTGAAGTAGATTTAGCTTTCACAGTTCTGAAATTAATTTTCTAATGCAAGAATTTGCTATTATTGAGGATATGAGCACAGTAAATCCTTCAAGTCACGTTTCCTAAAATGTAATTGTAGAATGTCCTGTGCATCAAAATGGCACCCTCCAGAAATTAATATGATAAGGATTGTTGTTTACTCAAAGCACTGTGCTGAATCTTTAGTGATGGTAAAGATATTTGACTCCATCCAATAAGGAAGATGTTTTATTCGTCACTCACAAATGTCATTTAGAGGACTAGTTTAGCTAAAGTACACTGTGGCACTTTGTGTGGTTTTACATATTATAATAGCTGAAATGTTCCAGTCAACCCTATATTCTGCCATTGTGAAAACAGGATTTTCTTTTTTATTTTTGCAATTTCTGGCACATTAAGTTGAACTGAATGTTTTGTGCAGTGTAACACCCACAGGTCCAAGCATCTGTGGAATACGTTTAAATCTTTGTAGTTGGTTGATTCGCAACCTGCTGATCAGAGTCACCAACACCTTACAACTATCAAAGTGAGATGTGTGGGAGTTGTGAAGATCAAGCAGCACACATTGTCACTTGCAGACTTAAAACTTAACTACTTTGGGGATAGTAGCCTCCTCCCCCACATTTTGAAATGCTCACTTATAGGTAACTGCATGTAATGAGGTGTTGACTTAGAATTGCCCCTGCCCCACCTAAAGTGATATTACTACCCAAGCCTGCTTTCATTCCTAGCCCAGCCACTATTCTCAGGTTTAGCTTTCATCAGGGCTGCATAGAGCAGCAGATCTTCCATACCAGCATGTCACTCTCATCCTTCTGCCTGAGTGGAGGCAGGAAGGCAAAACATCATCTCACCTGTATTTCTCATGTCAACTTCTGCATGTGCTTGAGCAACTGGTATTGTCATGAGTCTATATTATAACAGCGAATGCTTAAAATAACAAGCACTGTATAATCAACCCTTAAAAACCAAAATGGCAAAATGCCGAACACACAGAACAGCAATCTTTTTTTCCCAGGGAAAAAAATCGCTGCTCTGGAAAAAGAAAAAAAACACAAAATAAAGTGAGCTTCCCTCGATGTCGGGGTCGGTGCCCCCATACCCCCCCCTCTACTTAAATATACCAACTCCAAGATCGCACCACAGAAAAGGAAATGGCAAAGTCCCAAAAATGGCCCAGTGATTTTTTTCCCTGGGAAAATATCGCTGTTCCATGTGTTTGGGATTGTTGTGGTTTTGATTTAAAATGGTAGAACAAACAGCATTCGCTATTTTAAGCATTTGATGATATAATAGGGAACCATTGTCTCACAGCACGATGATACTGAATATGACTTGTTTTTCATGAGTTTTGAAGCAATTTGCAGTAATGTACTTGCCCTGTGATTACTATGGAGACTTACATTTTGTCAAACTTAGTGTTTCAAAAAACATGCAAGATGCAGTAATACAATATGATGGTTACCAACTTTTTTTTTGCATATCTTAGTCATTTTGAGAACCTAGCTGCATTTTGGATTCTACATTTCTTTATCACTTCACAGAATTTTACAGAAAAGGTTTATGTTGTAGAATTAGTAAAGTTTCAATTTCAGAAATAATTTTAGGAATACATTATGTCCAAAGTAAATCATACTTGTAAAATGTAGGGCACAACCTCATTCCTTTTTCAAAGGATTGAAACCATTTAACCAAGAAGTTTAATTTCTAAAATCACGAAGAATCATTCATATCCATAAGAGTAATTTGCCATTACAGCTACATGACTAGAATGGAGAGTTAAGTAATGAAGTTAGGAAGTTCTAGAAATCTCTGTTTGGTGAGAAATTATACTAGTGTATGTAAACATACCTTAACTGTAGATGTTCTAATAAACAGAAGATAAGTGTATTATATTCTGCCATGAATATGACCACCCAGCCAGTTTTCAAAGTTTCAGGGAACATTCCAAGCACCCAAGCCACTGTAAGGTTCGAGGAGAGACACAATGAAAGCAGCATTTAAGGCACCAAAAATGTAACAGTTGTGTTGCCTGAAGAAGGGTGGCTAGAGTCCTTAAAGGTAAATGCTAAAAAAAGAAGTTTCAAAATATAAACATATGTAGAAAGAAATATGCATATTCGGCATATATGTATATGTACCCTGCAATATACCTAAAATAGTACAAGAGGATACAGGGAGGGAAAGCTACTGCAACAGTGTCCTTATAGATCATTGTGGCTACTGCCACACTTACTGTTGTGGGAAGTAAACTGAATTCACATTTACCATCATGGTAAGCTTATTTACACAACTGTACTATGTTCAATATTAGATCACCATTGCATTAGCCTACGTTTTTTTGGTAAGCTATCATATCTTAGAATTATAGGGAGGAGGGAGGAAGGAAGGAAGTGATTTGAGAATAAAGGAGCCATAGGGAATTATCTTAGCTAGCACTGCTCTAGACTGGCAAAGCAAATCCATTGTATAATGGAGCATCTGGAGCATTTCTCCCCGGGCCTCCACTGAAAATAGGCTCTGTGGAACCTAGTCGGACTTTCCCGGTCAACAAATGTTAAATAAAATAAAAATAAAATAAAATAATGATTTATAAAGGTGAGGACTGAGGACTAAATTGTTGTCCCATAATATTTCTGAATTCCAACTGTTTCCATAAAGTCATAGAAGAAGCCAAAGCTCTAGCAATGTATGCACTGACCCTCTTTAGAAATGACTTGCTATGCTGACCATAGCAGAAAAAAATAGCATGAGGCAATGAGGCAACCATCTAGAAACTGTCTGCTTTGATGCTGGTTTTTGCTTTTTTGTCTAACCTTCATAGAAAACTGATAGCTTATAGGCCTTTTTGAAGGATTTGTTTTTTTTTCTATGTCCAAAAAATATTTGAGCTATCTGTGGATATCCAGAGTTATTAAATTCTTTCTTCCTTATTTTTGCATTCTGAATAGAGTGAGATTCACAGACTGACTCAAGGAAACTCTGAACCAACTAAAGGTATAACAAGATTTAAATGTTTTTAAAGAAACCCTGTCCTAGTGGAAAATGATAAAACCACAACACTGTGCCTGAAAGGATGGATCTGCCACAAAATATATACAAAAACATTTATTATCACAAGATTAAGCAAGTTCATTAGGGTATAACAAAAACTTAATCAGAATCTAATAAAAAATTCACCATCACAGTTAAATCACCTCTCAAAAGACCACATTCTAAAAGCACCAATGTTTCGCATTTCAAAATTGAGCAATTGTTAAATACTTAAAAGCTCATTTATGTTCCATACAACAAATTAATACTTTTAACATTTTCAATAATATATTGTAATAAAAATATATATGTATAAAGCAATTTCAGATGTGAAGTAAATAATCCAATCAACTTAATCCTCTAAGTTCAGTAATGATGAGGTTAATACACTGGTCACCCTTACGGAAACAGTATTAAAAAAATAACTTGCTTTTTTTTAGGGGCAGTATTTTCTCCATAAAAAAAATGCAATGGCCGCATGGGCCCCCATTTTCATAATATTATCATGTTGCAATGGAGGAAAAAATATGTCTTAAATTCTTTTTGTCCACCATCTTGGGGTATTTACATCCATTTCTTGGATGACATATTTATTGCATGGAAAAGCCCATTAAGGAAATTCATGAATTTATTCAATACTTGAACAGTACAACATCCTTTTTGAGATTCACATTCACCAGTAATATTTCTAAGATTTGTTACCTTGACATTGAAATTAGCAAAGATAAGGAAAGAAAGGCATTTGTTAACAATATATACAGAAAGCCCACATATTCGAACAGCCCTTAACATTATTTCAGCTGCCACCCAGAACACCAGAAAATTGGACTGGTTAAGAGTCAGTAAGTAAAGCTTGCTCAAATGGTTTCTGAAGATGGGTGTTTTGTGACTGAAGATAAGTTAGCCAATGTATTATTTGCCAGTGGTTACCCAATTAGTTTAGTGCAAAAAACATACAACAAACTGGCTAACTAGAGGAAAAATGGGGGGTTTACCCCCCTTTTACAATCAGGTAGCTGTTTGAATAATGATGGCACTAATAATTCTGAACACAAGGAATTTTCACATTCATTTGTTACAACTTTCAGTGTGGAACACTTGAATATTATAGGGCCTAACCAAAGAAACTTGAGGATTTTTTCAAGTTTTGATAATCTTTCTGACATTTTGGGTAGTGACCCATGTGTTGCTTTTAGAAAAAGGAAAGTCTATTAAAACCTACGTGGTATTCAATAAGAATGTTCCACATAAACTTAGCAACAAAAAAGTTGGTGCCTTCAAATGTGATTTCTGTTCTCAATGTAAACATCTATTAGGATAACAGGATCATAAGAGGTTACTAGACTAATGACCCTGGGGCCCTTACAAGCTTAACCAAGAGTTTATCCCCAAAAAGAAACCTCAGTCAGCATCTGTTCCCTATTGGAGAAGGATACCATTATTATTAACAACAGGACAGTTTGAACAACGTTTCATTGTACCTGTAATTCACTGTGCTTTTCCCAGTGTAAGGAATGTAATTGTTTCTATGGGGTTTAAACCCAGCGTATATTCAGGGACCATATTTATGAACATTTTTATGAAATAAAAAACAAAAATCAGAATGATGCTTTGTTTAAACATATTTCCAAGTTCCCAGCACAACATTTCTTATTTTGGGAGGTAGATAAGGTTGAAAAAAGATCCTGGAGGGGGTCATTGGGCTGACTTGATAGAAGACCTAATGCGCATACCACCCCTGATCTTAATGAAAGTTTGTCTATAGCTAGTATTTTAAGGTCACGGTCTTATTTGGTTTATGTTGACTGGAACATTTACTTCATATCTGAATTTGCTATATATATATATATATATATATATATATATATTTTTTTTTTTTTTATTAAGTTATATATTATTTTTTGTTTGGAATATAAATCAGCTTTTAAGTATTTAACAACTGTTTAATTTTAAAATACAATACATAATTGAAGTGCATTAATAAATGATTGGTGCTCTTACAACCTGTGATCTTAAGAGAGGGGGATTTAATTGTGTTGGAGAATTTTTATTAGATTCTGATGAAGTCTTGGTTATATCCTGATGAAAGTGCATAATCTTGTGGTTAATACAACTATAAGAAGTTGTAATTCAGATACTCTTCTTGCAAAAGCTAGAACAAGGAAAAACACAATCACACAAGAAAAGAATTTCAAAAAAGCCTGATGAGCTGGTTCAAATGAAAGAAACATTAGTCTTTCAAGCAGAAAGTTAAGATCCCATAGAGGAGCCACCTGTTTTCTAGTCAAACAGACATGGCAAAAACATTGCTAAAAACTACGTCTCTTTGAGTACAGGGATCTAAGTGCACAAAGCCCATAAATAGCCCAAAGGTGAATCTTGATAGAAGAGTAAGGAATTTTGGAGGATAATTACTCATATAAGTATTGCAGAACCAGAAGCTCCTAGAGCCTTAAAAGTGCCCTGGTTCTTAGTATGACATCAGCTAGAAAACATTCTCTGTTTGAACATATATGATTTCTTAGCAGCACATTATTTCGCCTCTTTAAATACCAGCTGCATGTCCTCTGGGGGAAAAAAAGATGCCTAAAGGGTATTAGAATGTTATCATCCAGTCAGTCACTTAAGGTGTTGTCATGCTGGGATGTATCAAATAACCCCCTGTCCTGTATGAGTAAATCCAGTTTATTGGAAAGCTTGTCGTAATTGCCCTACAAAAGTATCAAAAGAAGGGAGAAATACTATTGCCTGAGCCAAAACTGAATCACCACCAGTATCTTTCAGGAGTCCTAGATATTTAGGAGAATCCTAGATATGTGTAGAAACAGTGAAAGCCACAGAGGAATATTATTGTTCATGGCAAAAAATAAACATCTGTCTTCCAAGCTTGTTCACAAGGATTCCTGGAGCAGAATTTCTTTACCTATCTATTTTAAAAAGAGGCAAACATCTATTTGAGTAGTTCCTCACAGATGAATCAGTTCTTGGAACTCCCACCATTTGTGAATGTCTATTCTGGTCCTGTTCTGCTGTCTACTATGATACTTTGCTCTCTCTGAAAATAAGAAGCCTGTAGGGTAAGACCTGCTGGGTTGCTACATCCTAGGCTACCAATGAAAGTTTTTCACAGGGGTAAATTCTGGTACCCCCCCCCCCATTTGTTTAAGTACCACATCAATATAACTTTGTTTGTAATCACTATCAGAGGTCAAATGTACCGAGAAGATATAAGGCTTTTCATCTCTTTGAAATGTATGTGCTTGTTATCTGTTGTGCTTGTGCACAGATGACTCCTAAGATACAGCTCATCTAACAATTCCAATGTACCAGACTGAAGTGGAGGAGTAAGAGAAAGAAGGGAAGATGAGAGCTGAAAACAATGTGGTGCAGCCCCGCCCCCCCAAAAAAAATCAACTGTCTTTGTATGAATGCGAAAACCAAAATTTAAAGTGAGAGACAGAGAAAAAGAGTGCTAATATTGAAACCAGACTGATCTGAGTTATCACTTAATTCTCCTCATGTGAAGTCTGGCTGAGGGAAACAAGATAATTGTACAGGCCATGATACCCAGAATCCTTAAATATTCCCTGGCAGAAGTCAAAGACTGTTTGGAAAAGATCAGGATTTGTTCTGCGAAAAGTTCTGTCTTGTCCTGAGGTCCTTTCAGGGATATATACAGGAGACAAGTATGTTGCAAGATGAGATCCAAGCTTATTTTTTTATTTTATTTATAATTGTTTATCGGGGTGGTGCACTAATCAATGCTGACCAATTTCAAGCTCAGTATGAGTGAAATATAAAACATTTTTCAAACAAAAAATGTAAACAATAACAAAGTAGTTCAGACTAACTGCATAGAAAAAATGTGTATATACATTGTAGTGAACAAGCAGAGTGCAATATACAAATATATATATATATATATATATATATATATATATATATATATATATATATATTAGTTTACAAAGTGGGACAGTCATCAGTAAATCTTGAGAGAGGAGAAGTGACTTGGAAAAGTAGATGATATATCCTGTGATGAAGCAAAATAATTTGACTTGAATTTTTAAGTGCACCTAGAATCATAGTCTGAAAAAGGCTTTCTTGGCCCATGTAAGAGAATCTTGACATTCGTCAAGAGTATGCAGATATTGCACACTATTCCAGAAAAGGAAAAAAAATGTAATGCATTGCACACTACAATGTGCAATGATTGTAGGAAGACATTTAGAAAATATCTATGGTGCAGAAGATAAGCCAAAGGGTAACATATAAAACGGAGTATGTAGGCCAGACACAGAAAACCTTAAAAAGGTTTGTAATACATATCAATTCAAATGAGAAGAAAAACATCTTTTAACTCCAGTGTTACAAAAAAAATGTCAAAATCTGTGAAGATGAATGAGAGGTAATGCAGCCTACATGGATAATATCTTGGAATTTGGAACAGTGACATGGAAGTTGAGAAATGAAGGGTTTGGGACTTATCTCCAAGTTCCTTATTTTCTCTGGCAACAGAAAGATTTTGAAATAAATTATTTTCCTGTCTGATCTACACTACTGCTTCTATGACCCCAAGAGACAACATTTTATCTAAAACTGGGGGAACAGGGAAGAATGGGTCAGAGAATAAGGTGAATCCACTGAGCAGAGGAATAGACTCCCATTGTCATTAATATTCCTGCTGGATAATTCTTAGAGCCCAGTTGTCTGGGAATACTTGTTGCCAAAGATGAAACAGAAGGGCTAGACTTGTGAAAGGATTTAAAGGGGCATTGGGCTGTCTTGAGGTCAGGGAGGCTCTCTCCTTCTTTTTCAAATCCTACTTGCTATACCAGATAGAGCATCATCAGATTCATAATCACACATTAAACAGTGTTTGCACACTTGAGAGGCAGAAGCTATTAAAGATACATGAGATGATTTTAAATTCTGAAGTAGGAAGGTTAACAGGATTAGATTATGTTCTTATAAGCTGTTAAAAAGAATTAACATATTAGCCTGACAATTCGGGATTCTGAAAGGTAGTGCAAAAGAATGAACTTTCTTCCTAAATCTGAGTAAAACAAATAGCACTAGGCATGAAGCCAAATAAAACTTAAAATCAAAAACCTCATGGAGTGATGCAGTCCTCAAAATACACATGGCCATTAAAAAATAATGTATTCTTTATTAAAAAGTTAGTTGCTTTTGTCCCTGTTCAATTAGGGACTTCTTCAGAACAAAATAATCATTAAAACCTGGTTCTTTAAAACATAATTAACTTCTCACATGACACTATTCATTTGCATGGGTCTATATCAGAACACAGAAAGTTCACAATTTTGAATGTTCTTACATCGACCCATAATCAGCGAACGCTGACAACATTGAACATTCAGAACAGTGAATTTTTTCCTAGGGAAAAATAATTGCTGTTCCAAAACACATACACCCAACACAAGTACACAAAACAGTAATCCACACACATACACCCAACATCTTACAGCTAACCCTACACTAAACTGTACAAAGACCACTAACTATCCACTTACCTTAACCCAACCCCTAACTCTAAGGTCCGTCACTATCGCACACTCACCTCACCTGTGCCCTAATCCTAACTCAGCTAACCCACCCTAACTCTCACATCCACACAATCGCACACATACCTCCCTCGTGCCCTAACCCTAACTCACCTAACCCACACCCAATCGCACACTTACCTGAACCCGACCCGTAACTTTCCACCACAGCGCTGAAAATAGCGAAACAACAGAAATGGACAACCGAATTCTTTCAACCCAAAGAAAACGGGTGAAAGCAAAACTAGTAGCACGCCAGTAAAATCCAAAAAGTTTAATGTAGTAAAGCGCTTTTCGTTTGCTCTGTAAGCAAACTTCATCAGACAACATTAATACTCAGTGTAGGTATATATACCTTCCACTCTAAATTAATTAACTGATTAATTAACATTCACAGGTAGTAGGTTTTTTTAGTTAATAGGTTTTTTAGTTAAAACTTAAAAGTTAGTTAAAACTAGTTTAGTTGTGTTAAAACTTAAAAGTCTTATGAGATGACCTCATTACGGTTTAGTTGTAATGTGTAAAAGAATATTCTAATTGATTACTTAACTTGTTTGTATGTGTAATCACATTCTAATATAGATTGTGAATAACATTATTAGACAATGTAAGGAGCAGTAAAGTGAATATTAGTATTTGCCTAGTTAGTCTTTTTATTTTTTTATTTATTTGTATTAAAACTTATTACAGAATAAGCTCATACATATTTACTAGGTTTATAATTTGTAGCACATTCATTCAAATATGTTTTTAGAGTGATTTTTATTATATTTATGAATGTTCTTAATCTTCAGTGGATGGTACTTTAACTAAAAAATCCTATTAACTAAAAAAACCTACTACCTGTGAATGTTAATTAATTAATCAGTTAATTAATTTAGAGTGGAAGGTATATATACCTACACTGAGTATTAATGTTGTCTGATGAAGTTTGCTGACAGAGCAAATGAAAAGCGCTTTACTACATTAAACTTTTTGGATTTTACTGGCGTGCTACTAGTTTTGCTTTCACCTGTTTTCTTTGGGTTTTCAGTTTGTTTTGTTTAACCGAATTCTTTCCCTTGGAAAAAATGTGGTTATCTGTCATTTCGCTATTTTCAGCATTCGCTGAATAGGGGTCAATGTAAGAACATTCAAAAGTATGAACTTTCGGTGTTCTGATATAGACCCCATTTGCATAACTCTCCACAGCAATCCAAAACCATTTTAATCAACACAACATATTACACATTACCTGTGGTAGTGAATCCAAACCAAAAAATGTATTAAAAAAACTTCATAAAATAGTATCAACTAGTACTAGTACTAAAACTATCAATAGTAAATTCAGAATGTTCCACTTACACACTGGGAGTCTTTATAGACAGAATGTTAAACTATTTGTTACGCCCAGTGGCACATATAGTAATTGACTCATGGGATTTCCTGGGTAAAATCTAAAAAGAATATTTTTCAGAGGAAGTTATTTTCTCCACAATTGACATTATTGATTTGTTTAATTATATACCCCATCAGGTAGGTTTAGAATTATTTTATGAATCTATTAAAGAACTTGGTAATTTTGACAACAGTATGTTAAATTCAATCATGGAACCTATGGATTATATACTATGTAACAACTTTGTTTTTTTGAAGGGGAACATTTTAAACAGACAAGGGCGTAGCAATGGGAGAAAGTTGTGCTCCCATATACACCAATCTGGTCATGTATGCATGGGAAACCAAGTTGGTATTTAAAGTACAGTAAGCAGTGGCACATTTATTTGAGATACCTGGATGACGTGTCCATTTTTTTGAAAAATAAGGACAGTGAGATAGATGCCTTTGTGGACTATATTAATATGGTTTGTTCATATTTTAAATTCACCCAACTATCTTGATGTGATGTTGTTCAAGATCTATGAAGAGAAATGTTTCAAGTCTAGATAATTTAGAAAACCTACTTTTTCTAGCACCTTTTTTAGACTCTCAGAGTTATCATCCTTATTATATTAAAATAAATTTAGTTAAGGGTCAAATGATTAGAGCGGCAAGAATGTGATCAGATGTAGAGGATTTTAAACTAGAATTGGGTTCACTCTACAGGATATTTTGTGATAGAGGTTATCTACCTCAATTGCTGGTTGAGTGTAGTGAACAAGTGTTAGATGGGTGGGATACTAAATACACACCTGTTTTAGGTGGTGGTACATTAGAGCTCCACAAAAGAATAATTATCCTGAATCCATGCTTGCCAATTCCATGGTCATTTATTATGGTGACTTTAGTACAGAGGTTAGAAAAATCATGTCCAAAAATCAGGTTATGTTTAAAAATAATTCAGAATTATGGAATATCTTGGGGGAAGGACCACATTTTGTCTACAAGACAGAACTCAATCTCAGGTTTTGATTAGAACATCCTTTATTAGAATGAACCAACACAAGGAAAGGAACTTATAAATGTGGGGCGTGTAAGTACTGTAGTCTTGTTTTGGAGGGGGAAAATATTATAGTAGATCAACCACCATTAAAATTAATACTGGACACAGGGAGTTGTAGTACTTAAGGATTAATGTACTTAGCCATCTGCCTGAGTTGCACAAATTATTATGTAGGAAAATGGAAAGAAATCTCCATAAAAGGATTTACGAACACAACTATGCCATTCCACATGGAAATTTAATAACACCCTTTATAAACACAGTATTAGTTGTTGCCCTTTAGAAAGTTTTATTTTGTTATTCTTGAGGTAGTAAGAAAAAGTCCAAGAGGAGGGGTTTTGGTAGAAAGAATTGGCTTTAAGGGAGTTAAATTGGAAGCTTGGATTAAATGCAACCTCGCTGAATCAGTAAATACCATGCCTGTGTTAAGAAAAAGGGCACTGTACTTTTAACTCCCATTAGTTTTACCTTTTTCCTCACAATTATATTTACCAGCAAGTAGAAATATTATAGTAAGAGGTTTTGGTACAAATATGCTTTCACTGCTTCCTGCCATAGTGTTTTTATGCAGCAGTACTTTTAAGTACAACGCAGTATCTGAACTGTTTTTGTTGTTACATTTAGTTATTTTTTATGAAATTATTTTTTATGAATGTTTTTATACATTTTTTCGTTTGGATTCACTACCATTTTGTGTTGATTAAAATGGTTCTGTATTACTGTGGACAGATATGCAAATGAATAGTGTCATGTGACAAGCTAATTATGTTTCAAAAGAACCAGGTTTTAATGATTATTTTGTTCTAAAGAAGTCCCTAGTTCAACAGGGAATAAAGCGCTTAACTTTTTAATAAAGAATACCTTATTATTTACTGGCCATGTGTATTTTCTTCCAAAATCTATCAAATCTTCTCCATCTTTGTTAGAAGAAATGGGATTAGCATTTACAAATTATTTGGCAGCATGCGGAATAGTTAATGAAATCATCATTGGATCACATTTGGAATTAGAAAAAATATATATTGAGAGTCTGAGAAAAAAGCCTATTAAACTTTTTTTATGAGCAAGAGGGAGACTGCCAGGCATACTGCAGGATGTTAAAAAAGCATCCCATAATCCTGGCGAAAAAGGAGAAACAGCCACAGGCTGAGGAAATTTCAGTTGTTAGAAATCATAATACTGCAAGGAAGTTGGAAATTCATTCTGTTTCCATTGAAGCACTTTTTTAATTTAAAGGTAAAGAGAAAGAAAGAAAGAAACAGCAACAGGGAATCTGAATAAATACAACCTTTAGAAAAAGTATCTTCAACTCAAGTAGAAAAAACTGAAGAAAAACACCCCCATCCCTCTTACTTGCACATCTGATAGTGAAACAGTGTCAGAGAGAGAAAGTATTTTTTCTATGAACATTTTGTGAAAGAAGAAGAATTAAAAAAAATAAAAAAATGAAAAGCTTGAAACAAAATTTAATAAAAACCCAGCAAGTACACTCTGTCCTTCATCAAAGGGAGAGAAACAGATAAATGTTTAACTTTGTGTTTCCTATTTTTGAAGAGTGATCCTCTCCCCCCCAAAAAGATCAATTTGTGATAAGGGCACTCACCTGGGATTCAGGTCTCTTAGCCCTGTTATGCGATAAGATCTCAGCCCCAAATCAAGAACAGAGGTTCTTCCTTGGTACTAAGGATAACCTGAACAGCTACAGAGGATATAATTAACTTGTGACACTTACTGGCATCTCAAAGAGCACACCAGTGAGATAGCAAGATTGCAATCAAAAATCCAGGGAACTAGGATTGGCCACACTAGAGTTACCCATTAGTGTCTGAGACATCCTGGGAGACAGACAGGTACCCGAAGACTTCTGAAAGAATTTTTGTTACTTGTGGACATGGGAGGAAGAAATGCAAAGTCAGACAACTGCTCCATGGTTAACCAGGGGAAAAGGCCTGAAAAGTGAGCAGCAGAATCTAAGAGATTCAGTAAGTATGTGACAATCAAAACCACTGTAAACACACAAAATCACAGTGATCACTCCCAAACACAATAGATGATGCACAAACAAAACAAAGAAAAATCAGTCCCACAAAAAGATTTTTCTTAGCCAAAGTAATAATTTTAATAATTTTTAATAAGGAAATACACACATTATTTCCTCAAATTTCAAAGTTGTGGAAGCTTTTCTCCAAAGTGTACTTATCTGCCCAGCTTTAAAGGATCTTTAACCAAACATCTGCTCAATGAAACTAGCAGTGAGAACAAACTTGGGCAGCAAGGAAACTTTCAACTTTTTGGCACCCTGACTACTGTTTATGTGTAGATTGACCATAGCTCCATAGTGACTAGAGCTTGGGGAAGGTGCCCTGAAGCATTGAAAACTGGCTGATTGGTCATATCTTTGGCAGAATATAAGACAGTTAGTTTAGGCCACTGCAACTGTGACCTATTGCTGAACATCATTTTGCATTCAGGGTGATATGACAGTGTTCTTTTAGTTATATAATATATATATATATATATATATATATATATATATATATATATATATATATATATATATATATATATAGGGGTTGTAATTCCTGATCTACTATGGCTTATTCTGGGTATTATTTTCTAAAACATTAGCATTCCTCTTTACTAATGCATGTTTTTTAACTTACATCCTTCAAAAATAAGGAATATATATAAAGAATACATCATCCTACATGTGGTGTTATTGCATCACATTATTTTATTAAGGATAACAACCTTTGAACACAAACTTTTAAAATGTGTATTCAGAACCATTGCATTGTGATATATGTTTTTCACTACATGCCATCTGCTTAGATTACATGCCTTTTTTGTTGTTTTCTGATGAGTAAGGTACAGACTCTTAGGCATTATTCCTCACTTCAGTAATCTTTACTTGACCACTTTACAGTATACCACTACATGCAGTATAGACAACAGTTTCTTTACCTATTTCACACAATAATTTGTGTGAAGGTCCATATATTTCAAATATAATTATGTTTTTACATTTCTATTACATTGCATGAGAGAGAAATCTACATGTAAATGCAGTGTTGTTGTCAATGATGCATCTTTGTGGTTCTCTTAGTAGTTTCTATTGACATACAATTGAGATTAGATGTTCATCCTGACATTTAGAGACTTACTGCAAAATGTGGCATTTAGTATGCAGTAATACATTGGCTATATATCCATTACCTGCAAAACATTCAGAAAAAGTTAATTTCCCATTGCATTTGTTATCTGTGAAGACAAGATGACTTGTGAATAAGCTCTGGTGCTGATGTAATATTTCCAAAACTCTCTTGGATTGCCATGAAAAAGGGGGTGTAGACTAGTTTGTTTGCATGTTCAGATAGTTTAAACCTGTAAGAATTCCATTAGCTTAAAAGGCTGAGATTGTCCATACTAGGAAAGTTTCAAAGTGTAGAGTATTTTGGAAACGGTAAGAGTTTTATCAGTTAACCATAATGCACTGCAGTATATTTATTGATTTTCTGACTGCAGATTAAAAAGAAAGCCTTTGTTCTTATAGTGAAATCTCTTTCTTTTCAGAAACATTTTTTTTATTCAGAAAATGTTGCTTACCTAAGCCTGTTTTGCAGAAATACGGTTTAAGAGCATCTTGAATCGCTGGAAACCACAGTCAAAAGTCCTGATCCCTCAGTCTGAACTAGTGCATTACAGCGAATGAGACAGAAACTGATATCTCACACCTTATGTTGTTAAATTTTCTAATACATTAATCATCTTGCAATGATGGAGCTTATGTTATTACTCTGCCCACACATTAAGAGGCATACACTTTTTTAAACATCACAAAGCATTTTCAAAAAAAGAACACAGGTCATAGATTAAGTTTTATTGGGGTCTATATTATAGTATCAAAGTTTTTAAACTTCAAATGCTATCATATCGACCCAATTTTGTTGAAAGCTGAAAATAGCGAAGCCACGGAACTTAATCTTACCTAGGGTAAGATTTCGGTTGTCCGTTCCATGGCTTCATTATTTACTCTACTGTGGTGGGAAGGTTACGGACCAGGATAAGATAAGTATGCAAACAATTAGTTATGTACTCACCATAACGTCAGATGTATGTGGTCCATCTCACCTACATTCTTAACTGACGGGTTTGGAGCCGAGAATCGGCTCCGACTCGGCCGCTATTTACTAGCTCAAAGTCTCTGATTGGCTGGGCTAGCCCTGGTATCCCAAGATGCACCACGCCCAAACCCCCAGATGTTGTTTGCCAACAATATAACTGAGTGACATACACAACCTCCTAGAAATAACACAAGGGGGAAGAGAGAAAAAATAACATCCTCAGAAGGGTCTAAGAACATAATCCCCTCCAAGTCCAACAGGTCGGGGGACGGTGGGCGGGTACGTAAGAATGTAGGCGAGATGGATCACATACATCCGACGTTATGGTGAGTACATAACTAATTGATGTAATGTGGTCCTATCTCACCACATTCTTAACTGACGGGACAACGTCCCTAGCACCTACATTCTGGGGGACTCACTGACAATACTCCTGAGCACCGTGGAACCAAAGGAAGCCCGGTCTCTAGACACCAAATCAAGCTTGTAATGAGAAACAAAGGTGTGCGGAGAGGACCAGGTGGCCGTAGCACAGATGTCATCCAAGGAGATCCTAGCCTGATAAGCTACTGATGCAGCCATGGCCCTGGTAGAAAGAGCCTTAACTGGGAAAGGTAAATCTCTGCCTGCTGGTGTGTAAATAAAGGAGATACAGTCCTTAATCCATTTAGCAATAGTACCTTTTGTCACAGGGCTACCATTCTTGTTCTCTGAGAAGGACACAAACAATTGATCCAACTTCCTGTGGGGTTGTGTCCTGTGCAAATAAAACCTTAGTTGTCTATGAACATTCAACTGGTGGAATTTGAATTCCGCTTCATTTGAAAAGTTTGGAAAGAAAACTGGTAACTCAATGGATTGGTGAAGATAAAAGGTAGAAGATACCTTAGGAAGGAAGGAGGGGTTGAGTCTCATGGAAACCCTATCCTTATGGAAGACCAAATATGGGGGCTTTATGGAAAGGGCCTGAAGCTCCGATACCCTCTTGGCTGAAGTAATGGTGACCAGAAAGGCTGTCTTCCAAGACAAATATTTTAATCCACAAGTGTCAGCTGGTTCAAAGGGGGTAGAAGTTAATGTTTGAAGCACCAAGCTTAAATCCCATGGTGAAACTGGTTGTGACAATGGAGGATGGAGTAACCAGGCTCCTTTCAGGAAGGCTTTACAAAGTTTATGGCCCATAAGGGAAGACTCGTGTGAGACGTGAAAGTTAGAAATGGCCACCAGCTGTACCTTAATAGTGGAGGTAGCGGAACCCTGTTTGAAGAGCATAGCCAACAAATCTAATTCCGCCAAGAGGGGGGCTGTGAAGGGATCTAGATTGTGTGCTTCAGCCCAGATAGCAAATCTTTTCCATTTGCTAGAGTATAGTTTTCTGGTAGACGACTTGTGGGAGGATGACAGAATATGCAACACCTCAGGTGAAAAGGAATGTAGTCTAACTAAGGAAGGAAGTGGAGCAGCCACGCTGTCAACCTGAGGGTCCGTAGGGATGGATGGAACTGACTCGACTGATGAGTCAATAGGTCTGGTACTGGTTCCAGTGTCCAAGGGCCGTCCACTGTATACTTCTGAAGAAAGGGGAACCAAACTTGATGGGGCCAGTATGGTGCAATAAGAATCATCTTGCTTCCCAAGGAAGCTGCCTTCTGAATCACTCTTGATAATAAAGGGAATGGAGGGAAGGCATAGAGAAGACCTGGGGGCCAATCGTGGGCTAGGGCATCCCTGGATGACTCCCCCAGGGGGGGATCTGAGTGAAGTACCTGCTGCACTTGTCATTGAGGGGGCTGGCAAATAGATCGCAGCAAGGTTGCCCCACCTGGAGAAGATCTGAGTTGCAACTCAGTTGTCCAAGGACCACTCGTGAGGCATCAGAATAGCTCTGCTTAGCCTGTCTGCTATCACATTGTACTTCCCCGGAATGTGCATTGCCACTAGAAAGCATTGGGAAGACACCGCCCAGTTCCACACTCTCATGGCCTCTCTGCAAAGGGGATAGGACCTGGTTCCACCCTGCTTGTTTAGGTACCAGACTACTGACATGCTGTCGGAAAGAATAGCAATCGTCCCCTTGGGAAGAGAGCTCTGAAGTGCTTGCAATGCTAGAAGCACTGCTTTCATTTCCAGGACATTGATGTGCAAGTGTACCTCGTGATCTTGCCATGTGCCTTGGACCATTCTGCGCAGATAATGGCCACCCCAACCTGTCTGGGAAGCGTCCGTGGTCTCCGTGGTGGTAGGAGACAGGGGGGTGAGTGGTCTCCCTATGTCTAGATTGGGTGACTGAAGCCACCAACGTAGGTCTTGTCGGCATTGTTCCGTGATGAGAATGGGATAAGACAGAGGAAACTCCTGAAAGGACCACTGGACCGAGACCAGCCACTGGAGGATCCACATATGTAGCCTGGCTAGTGGTAGTAGCATGATGGTAGCCACCATGGACCCTAGTAGTTGAAGAGCAAGTCTGACTTGGACTTTCTTGAGGGGTAGTAAGGCTAACACCTGAGCCTGTAGCACTTTGATTCGTTCTTTTGGAAGAAAGGCTCTCATTTGGACGGAGTCTAGCTCTGCACCAATAAATGCAACATGCTGTGATGGCTGCAACACAGATTTTTCCCAGTTGAAGGTAATCCCTAGGTATTGGCCCAATGTGATGGTAGCCTTCGTGGCTCGAATGAGTAGATGCCTGGAGGGGGCGGTGAGAAGCCAGTCGTCCAGATAAGGAAAAACCTGGAATCCTTGACGTCTCAAGTGGGCTGTCACCACTGCTAAGCATTTGGTAAACACCCTGGGGGCTGTGGTGAGACCAAAAGGCAGAGCACGAAACTGGTAGTGACTGGCTCCCAGCCGGAAGCGTTGGTGACTCCTAGATGCCTTGTTTATCTTGATGTGGTAATAAGCATCCTTGAGATCTATGGAGCACATCCATACTCCTTTTTCCAATAAAGGGAAAATGGACTGAAGAGTGACCATTTGGAACTTGGACTTCAGTACAAATCCATTTAAATGGCAGAGGTCCAGAATGGGCCTCAGGTCCCCTGTCCTTTTTGGCACCAAAAATAATCTTGAGTAAGTTCCTGATCCAATCTGGTCTGAGGGGACTGGATGGATGACTCCTTTTTCCAGCAGCTTTGAAACCTCTAGTGCTGCTTGATCTCTTTGACTGGGTGGAACGTCTGGGATTTTTCTGGATAGGGGAGGGGGTGTAAGAAAGGGAATGGTGTAACCTCCGGTAATTATTCGGAGCACCCATTTATCCTGAGTGATACTTTCCCAGGCTAGAAGATGCCTCGAAAAACAGCCCCCGACTGGCTCCTGAGTAGCACAATCAGGCAGTCCCTCAGGGACATTGGTAGGAGGATCCACGAAATGATTCATGGTCTCCTGAGTTGCGGCGGCCTACTCCGCCTCTAGGGCAGTGCCTTCCAGAGTAATTCCCCCCTCCTCTGCCCCTGGAGGGGGGTCACCATACTCAACGGGGAAAAACGTCTGAGACTTCCTGAACCACATCTTGCCACCCCTCCATGCCTTGGGATAAGGCCTAGAGGGAGGCAGGAATTGGGCCCCTATGGCAGACAAAGTCTTACTCTCCTGCTCACATCTGGTGAGAGTGTCTTTCATGGGAGGACCCATTGAAGGGTGCGTCAGTGAAGGAAGACTTGAAGGCTTCTGCAAAGTGACACAGGCACATCCAGGCTTGCCTCCTGAGGGCTACGCTTGAGCTAGCTGCCCTACCCGCTCCTTCAGCTGCATAGGATATGAGCCTCATAAACAAATTGACAATAGAGGAAAGGGTAGACAACTGGGCGTTGACAGTCTGATTCACTGCCTCAGGCAAGTTACCCGACAGGGTATTTCCCAATTCCTTAAGGAGATCCCTTTGGAGCCTAGTAAAGTGGCAAAGATAGTTCAACGACCGCAAAGTAAAGGTCGCTGAAGACAGGGTACACTTCCCATACCAATCCATACTCCTGGACTCCTTGTTAGGAGGATGAATGGAAGCAGAAGCTTCTGCAACTTCTTGCTGAGTGGCAGACACCATCACCATGGCATCTCCAGAAACTCCTTTAGTTAGGAACTCTTTCTCCGGGGGTGCAGACAGAAACTTGTTTGGGTGGCTGGGCACCGGTTCCACGGAGTCAGGGTGTTCCCAAACCCTTCGACAAATAAGGTCTAACAATTCGTTGAAGGGCAGAGACACCCAGGAGGCAAAAGGTCAGGCTCCGAAGGCTTTGAGGAGGACAGACTCATCCTCAGATTGGGATTTGGAAGGCCAGTCGCCTCTCTGCCTTAAAATCTCCAGAATATCGGAGAATGAAACATCATCAGAGGACGACTTCGGGGACCCCTCTGTGTCATCGAGGTCGGTATCAGAAGTGATGGGCTCATTCGGGGAGTCAACGTGCTTCCTCTTGCATGACTTCTTTCTGGAAGGCCCCTCAGGCGATGAATCTGAAGGACCCTCAGAAAGCTGGGGGCCACATATGGAAGTATCCTTGGGCCTTCAGGCCCTGCTGGCGTCAGAGGCTCCAGCCCCAGTGTCAAAGGAAGCAGTAGCTGATTCGAGTGAAGTCACTGAAGACCTGGCCAGTGCGCTCCTTATGGCCTCGAATGCAGGTCCACTAGAATCCGAGGACCGACCCGTCTCCGAAACCACAATCAGAGTTGGGGTTCCCTTAGCCGAGGCACCAAGAGGGAGACTTGGAGCCAAGGGATGAAGCCCCGATGTATCCCCCTCGGGTCCTACCGAGGAAACCCAGGTGCCACAACCAGAAGATGGAGTCAAAAAGGTTGGAGCTGAGGTCGGAGCCGAAAGTCCTAATGGGGGTATCGGCGCCAACCCCAAGACTTCACTCGACGCAGAACACCTTGGCTCTGATGATACAGAGGTGCCTGGAGGAGGAATAATCAGAACTGACAAGAGGGAAGGCTCCGGAGCCGACTAGGCTGGAGCGGAAAATAACCTGGCTAACACCGGCGCCTGAAAGAGCCTCTGTACCACTCTAACCACATCTGAATCTGATAACCTGGAAGACTTGGAGGACACAGAAGATGGTTGAGATATCTTACCCAGAGAATCCAGGTTTAGACTAGCAGAAGGGCTCCGAATCGGCTCCAAAAGAATCAGAGCCGAATCTGGCTCCAGTGTCACAGAAACCTCCTGCGCCGATAACAATGGAGCCAAGGAAGCTGACTCAGACACAGGAATTCCTTCCCTAGGCTCCAAAGCCAATGGAGCTGAGGAAGGTGGAGCTGTCTTTAATATCTTCTCCAATGGCTCTGAGGAACTAGACGGAGCTGGAGATCTCTTTTTTGGTTTAGATTTAGATTTCCCACTAGGGGAGGCAGACTCCAAAGCTTCTTCAAAGGCAGGTTTGACAAGGCCCCTGAGAATGAATTTATTTTTCCTCTCTTGCAAGACTCTAGAACTAAAGGAGTGACAAACACTACAAGATTCTTGCACATGAATGTCGCCCAAACAATACACACAGATGGCATGGCCATCTGTTAAAGACATCTTATAAGAACATTTGGCACACTTTTTAAAACCAGAAGGCTTATGCTCCTTCTGATCTTTGCCTGATATGGTAATTCACAATAAACCACACACAAGATAAGGAAGGCAGGAGGAAGAGACTCTAACTTAAAAGTCCCAACAGAGTTAACAGACACAGGAGAGGGCTAAGGCCCTCTAACTTAAACGGGCCTAGCCCGTCAAACACAAGGATGCCACAAAAAAACTTAAACTAAGCTAGTTGAAGAAAGGGGCTCTAACTTAAACTCCCCTACAGACGTAACAGACAACGGAGAGGCTAAGGCCCTCTAAATTAAATGGGCCTAGCCCACCAAACACAAGGAATCCACAAAAACTTAAACAATTAACTGAACTAGTCGCAAAACACAGGATACACTCAACATAGCTGTAAGAACAGCTTTTGACAGAAAGTTTAGAAAAATAGGCTAAAAAAACAGTTTAAATAAGGTACTTAGCCACAGCCAAGACCACGTCTGTACACTACGTGCGGCAAACGAGATCTGGGGGTTTGGGCATGGTGCATCTTGGGATACTAGGGCTAGCCCAGCCAATCAGAGACTTCGAGCTAGTAAATAGCGGCTGAGTCGGGAACCCGTCAGTTAAGAATGTGGCGAGATAGGATCACATTACATCGGAGGTTACAGACCGGGTTAAGGTAAGTATGGGAACGGATCGGGGTAAGGTGAGTGTCTGATAGTTAGGGACATTAGGTTTAGGGAGCGGGTAAGGTGAGTGTGTGACAGTTAGGGACTTTAGGGTTAGGGAGCGGGTAAGGTGAGTGTGCAGTAGTTAGGGGCTTTAGAGTTAGGGAGCAGGTAAGGTGAGTGTGCAGTATTTAGGGACTTTAGGGTTAGGGAGAGGGTAAGGTGAGTGTGCGGTAGTTAGGGACTTTAGGGTTGGGTTAAGGTGAGTGGATAGGTAGTAGTGTAGGGTTAGAATTATGGTTTTGTTAAGTGTATGTGTGTGGTTTATTTATTTGTGGTTTATTTATTTTGGTGTGCTTGTGTTGTGTTTGTGTTTCAAAGCAGCAAATTTTTTCCCTGGGAAAAAAATTGGCTGTTCTGAATGTTCAATATTTTATGGTTTAGATATTTTAGGTACGATGAAATAGCGTTCACTATTTAAATCGTACGATAAGGTAATATAAACACATTTTATTGTTCATGAATCTGAATCCCTGCTCTACCATTAGTTATTTTGGACAACTTGCTGAGCTAATGGTATGACTGTCTTTATTGCTACTTATACTTGATCATATGTCACATGCTCTGTAATTTTATAACCTGCTTATTAGGTATCTAATGCATCCCTATGGACTTTTTTTTGTATACAAATTACTACTGTTTTTTTTTTCTGCTGCAAGCTCAGTTTTAAAACATTTGGTAATATTTAAGGCCCTTTTTTTTTTTTTCAGTTCTTTACATTAAGCAGATGTCCCATCATGAAAATTAGTTATTTATTTTTAATTGATTTCTTTATGTTGCCTTGACTGATCCCTGTCTCTCAGAGTGTATTTTTGAGTGAAGGGGGGACTCAGTGAAAAAAGCTCCAGAAATACACTTTTCAGAAAGTACAGTTTGCTTCATATTTGAAGAATCTAGTGTACAGACCAATAAGTACATTTGTGATAGGAGGTTAAAATTATAAGAATATTGTTCCAGATGATTGCATACAAAAGCCATATGATAGCAAGAATATGCAGATTGTGATGTGATAAATTTATTCATACATTTTACACTGTTGTTGTTCTGAAAGGAGGTATCAGACAAATAAAGTCAGTTAATGACTGACGTAGACCACAGAGCATTGTAATTTGCAAAACATCATTGTTATTGTCTGCACTATTTGAAACAGCCTGCTAAATGATGTAAAAATAAAGAATACAAAACACATTTGAGAAGTGTATGCTGTACAGGCTTATATCTGCTAAAATGCGGAGATGTTGTAAAATACAATTGTGTAAGTTAGACTTACAATAGCAGTAGATGTTTAAATGATCACTGCTGCAGTAGCCTTCATTATATGGGTTATACCGTGCTTAGGATGTAACAACCAGTTAGTTTCAAAGCTTCAGCGCTGCTTCCATGCACTCAAATTGTCAAGCTGAGCTGACTAAAAGACAAGTCTGAGTAGAAAGCTCTTCAGAGCTTTCCTGTCAGTAGGTGGCAGGAGGCTGAGCCCTGAGAGGATAAGGATAAGAAAAACAAAAAATAAATGTCCACACCCTGGCATAAAAAAACACACCAGAAACCAATGGCATAGAGGGAGGGAGCAACTACTGCAGCAGTGACCATGCAAACATCTACTGTTATTTATAGTAAGTTCACCTTACACAACTGTACTATGTTCTTCATATTGGTCACCACTGCAGTAACTTTAGCTATAGGGCTAAGATTACCATAGCTAACTATATTTGAGAGGTGGAAGGAGAAGGGTCCAGGAACCCCTGGAGAATGGTCCTAGCAAAGCATAATCTAGACATTGAGAAATAATCCAGTTTATAGTGCTTTGTAAAAGTATGTACTGAGGAAAACATAGCAGCTTCTAGAATTCAACCCTCTCTAAAAGCCACAGAAGAAGCAAATGTCCTTGCAGAATGGGCCTTAACCCTGCTCGGAATAGATTTGTTATGGTAATTATAACAAAAGGTAATAGCCTTAGACAACCATTTGAAAATAGTCTGTTTTGACATCATTTCTCCCTTCTTCTTACCTTCACAACAAATAAATAATTGATCAGATAATCTGAAACATTTAACTCTGTCAAGACAGTACCAGTGTTATCAGTAGACATCCAAGGTATGGAATATGTTTTCTTCCACATTTTAGGCTTAGGAAACAAAATGGGAGATGGATAGTTTGACTTAAAGCAAACTCAGATACTACTTTATGCATAAAAGAAGGATTAATTATCAGACACCATGGAGGGGGGGGTGAGGTGGGGTTGACTTACCATAAGAGCTTGCAACTCACATACCCTTCTTGCAGAGGTCAAGACCAATCAATAAAATTATTCCATGTTAAAAACCTCAAGCCAACCAGATAGCCTATTTCAAATAGAGCAAGTCTTAGTTACTCTAAGACAATATTAAGACCCCAAGGAGGAGCCACTGGTTTACTTGGAGGCATTGCATACAAAACCCCTTTCAAGAACATTTTGACATGTGACTGCCTTGAAAGAGGAGGATCCATAGGTAGCTATGCTGAAATGGCCAATAAATGAATAATGAATCTTGATAGAGGAATGAGAAAGGTCATATGATAATAACTCACACAAATATTGTAAAACCAGAAAACAACTAGCCCTGAATGGGTGTTGGTTATGTTGTTGGCACAAACTAAAAAAACATTTCCATTTACTGATATTTGATTTTCTAATAGCTGTCTGTCTTGCCTCCATTAGTACCTCCTGCATAGCTTCAAAAAACAGGTGCCTGTAATGAATTAAGACCCCATCATCCAAGCAATCAATTGAAGATGATTAATGTTGTGGTGTATCAAACACCAGTGTCATTGTGCAAACAGACCCATTCTGTGCGGAAACTTGTGTTAATTTCCCCTGGCAATTTCCAAAAGATGGGAGAACCTTGGTTACCTGGGCCAGAAAGGAGTCAGCACAATGATCTTGGGGGACGCCTTTTGACTCTTCAGAAGTACCTGAGATATTAGTGAAATGGGTGAAAGGTATATAGGAACACTCCTGTCCAAAGAAAAGAAAAGGCATCTGTCTTCCAGGGCTTCTTGCATGGAGTCCTGGAACAGAATTTGCAAATTGACTGTTCAGAGATGAGGTAAAGAAGTTTCCTTGAAAAGCTCCTAACAAATGGATCAAATCATGGATGACCCCCATTTTTGAGGGTCTGACCTGAACCTCCTCAGTTTCTCTAGCACACAATTGTGCTCTGACAGAATGTAAGATGCCTGTAGAGTGAGGCTGTGGTGTGCCTAACATGGCAAGTCTGAAAAGGGGCACAACCTGGTTCCACCTTGCCTATGGATATACCACATTACTATGGTATTGTCTGTAAATACTTGAAGAGGTCCCAGGGTCCAAAGATGGTTCAAAGAATTGAGTACCTTGATCAGGGCATGTATCTCCTTGGTATTTATATGCTTGCATCTGTCCTTGGTGTTACATAGCCCCTGCACTGTTATTTCTCATGAAACTGCTATCCAAGCAAGGTCTGAAGTATCTGTGGTGACTGTTTTGGAGTGAGGAGAGAGACAGGGAGACCTTGATTTAAGGATATCTGTTGTCTCCACCAAATGATCTCTCCTCTGACAAACCGCAGTACTGGGATCTGAAAACATAAAAGGTGCTGATGTTGACATCTAACAGATGTTAGATACCACTGTGTCTTTCTCATGTGGAGTCTTGCCAGGGTTATCTTGAGAATAATAAATACCATTATGCCAAAAATGCTGAGATATTTCATTGCAGTGATTGAAGTCTGAGTTGAAAATTTTAGAAATGAATCTATATAATGATCTATTTTTCTTGTTGGATAAAAGCTTTTTGAACTGAGGTGTCTAGTTCATAACCATAACCCAGGAACACAATCCTGACCCACACACTCTTTGAGGTTTGATTGATAAACACACACACACACACACACACACACACACACACACACACACACACACACACACACACACACACACACACACACACACACACACACACACACACACAGTCACTTCAGAAAGGCTGGCACAGGTTTACTAGCTATGCCCTTGTCTGCCCAGACTATAAGGTAGTTATCACTGCCACCAGTCACTCCTTATCAGCTACTTTAGGGCCCTTAACAAAGGGTGTCCAAACTTACTGTGTAATATTAGTATTAATACAAATAATCGTTTGACCAAGAGCAAGGCTATTAGGAGTGGCCAACCCAGTGTCACCAAATAAATAGGCAAGTAGTTTCAAAATGTAAATATCTCTACACATATCAGCCACAATGAAAGGTTTAAATATATTTAATAAATAATAAAAGAACGAGAGAATACTAAATATATATTCACAGTCACATTGGAGTTCAAAACCACAGGAAATAATTAAAATAACAGTGCAGTACAGGCTTACACAGATAAAGAAATACACAGTCTAAGCCAAGCTTCTCTATATTCCTGTCTCTAAGAGAGTTACTATATGCTAATAACATACTTAAATCAAGTCAGATATGTGGTGAATGGTCCTTGTTGTTGTCACGTCCAAGACAGAATGAGAGTGCAAAATGCTCTGACTCACTGAGAGACTTCTCAAAATAATATCTAAAACATTACTGCTGGGCTAGCTTGCAGAATGACAACATTTCTGGTCATCTGACTTCTAGCTCCCAGGCAAATCCCCCATTGCCGGAAGCTGGCAGCATTTAACGTCCACCTGTAAAAATATACAGACAAGGGCTTTTGCTCAGATCTTTGTCAGATAATAGAAGTCATAAAACAATTGCATTCCTTCATGCTTCCAGAGTAGCAATTAGTTCACCCCAAAGACAATGCAGAAAGCTTCCTAGTACAGACTTTGTGTCTCTAGCTGCATTGAAAACTTGAGAGTTAGCCTCTTTACGGTGTAGCCTATAAAGTGATTTAATTTCAAATACTTTTCTAAAGTTTGCTGGACTGAGGTTAATCCTCCAGTTTCCTCTGTTAAGCATATATATTTAAACAGTTACAATAGTGCAGGTACATTTCTGTTCTCTTCCAGTAGGGCACACTGTGGATACATTTTAAACACAGCACTTTACAAATACAGTTTCAACATAAACAATTGTACAGAGCCGTTTGATATACACATGACATACAGTTCTAATTTATTTGTAAAACAAGCATCTTATATAAATTGGTTTGATATTCACAAATGACATAATTATTTACAAAATACCAGCTAGCTGTGCTGGCAGTACCTCATTTTGTCACAATCACCTCTGCAGCAGAGGGGCCAACAGTAAATCTCTATTCAAGAGAACATTTAAAATCTCATTTTTAACATCATTTGGAAGGTTCTGAAAATTCAGCCAAGCAAACCTCTTTGAAATCATACTAGTGGCCATAGGCCAGGATGAAGTATCAACAGTCATAGACACACTGCAAACAATGAGTAGTGACCTGTGCAATGGAAGAAATGAAGTTATTTAAAGATTTTTCTTCATAAGAAGAAGCAGCAGAAAAAAACATGCCTCCTACTTTCACAATTTGTCAGAATAAACTTTAACATATGAGCCAGACAATTTAAAATTCTGAACTTCAAAGTTGTAGAATTATCCAATTTTTCCCATACCTATTGATAATGTTCCCATTTTTATTAGAAAAGGTAGGATTTAAATTAAGTGCTTAGCAGCAGAGGAGATAACTATGGCTATAACTGCTGGGTCAGATTTAGGAATAGGGCATAAAAATTTAAAACACTGAGGAACTTTATACATCCCGTCTGCCCTTTTAGGGACAGCTGGTCGACTATCAGGAAAATTGCAGGCAGTAACACACACATCCTCTAAAGCAGACAGGACAGGGGAGATGGGTGTAGGTTCTGGATAATCCTTCTGTAACAACTCAGCATTTTTGTAGAGACTGAGAAACCTCAGTGTTCTCTTCCTGAAGATACTAGGACATTCTAGCAGCAGTCTCAGTGAAGCAGAACCCCCCACAGCGAGAATCAGAAAGAGAGTTCTTTTCTTAGTCTAAATCAGAATTCTGAGGAGAAAAGCCTAAATGCATCCCTAGATCTTCCTTTTCAGATTCAGAATCTTGAATTTCCTCAGGAAAATGAGGTATCCTTTTTTATTTTACCAGAAACTAGTCTACAAGAAGGATTGATAGTCTGAATCAAACCCTGAGGCATTCCCGGTAAACTACTCCTACCCAAAGGTATCTGAGGAGGAGTACATACCTGCTTGGATTTCTGTTTCTGGCAGGAAAAAAGGGGCAAACTGTGTTACTAATGGCAGTCACTGCTTCCCTAGGGATAGGCATAGCATTTTGACACAAAGAAATCTTCCATATTACCTCTCCAAGGAACAACAAGGGTAGTGTGCTGTTGCCCACTGAGGGGATTCCAACAGCTGCAGAGGATGTGGCTAACCCCAGTCCATAGTGGTTATAGGTTCTACACCAGAGGGACCTGGGGTAAAAGATGAGTGGTCTGAGGTACAACAAAATGGCCACAGCAGAGTCACACACCTGCGCTGAGGACATTGCTAGCCTGGTCTGCTGGCAAAGGCTGTTTACTTAACTTTTTCTTTTTGTGGTTGGAAGAAGGACTGGCTATGCGAGTGGCAATCTGTTCTATGGTCAAGACAAAAATGGTGCCTTTATCCTGAGGAAAATAAGCAGCAATGCCAATAAAACTTCCAGTCCACAAAAGTTAAATTTTTTACAGAAAAAAACACAGTAAAAACTACTTTCAAACACTATGGCAGCCCCACAACTTTAAAATAAAGAGTTTCTCCACCGAAATAATTTATCAGTTATATAACACTACTTTAAAACTGAGAGAAACAATGAGTTCTCCATTTGAAAGTATGTTACAGTTTCAAGACAATCCATTAAAATGCAATGCTCTTAGCTTTAAAATAACTTTCCTGAAGAGGAAAGTAATAAAACATCAGTAAAAATAAGAAAATGTAAGTTTTTTTTTCCCCCAAAGGGAACTTAACTGCACAACTAAGGAAAATACAAGCCAACCGTCAATCCTCAAAAGCCTCAGAGGAATATACTCTTCAGTGGCAGTAAAGCTATGAAGGGCTTAACTCCCAAAGTTGTCTTTTAGTCAGCTCAGCTTGAGCTGCTTGACAGTTTGGGTGCATGAAAGGTTCCCTGAAGCGTTGCAAGCTGATTGGATGCTATATCCTTGGCAGGATATAGCCCATGTCACTAATGCAGCTGCAGCAGTGATCAGTATGAGGAACATTACTTAGTTCCTTCTCAGACACCCCCTTCCCCGATGTCTCAGTACTGCAGTTTAAGGATAAGACAAGGTATAGTCATTCCATTGCCTCATTGTACTACTTTATACTACATAAATAACAATTTTTGCCTGTACCAGGAAAGCTCCATCCATGTAATCGGCTTTATTACCAATTCTGAACTTTACAATGTGACTCTTTTTTTTTAAATCTGCCATTTGACTATGAAATTTAAATATTTCATTGCAGTAATAAAATGATAGACAAACTACCTGCCTATACATACTATATACTGGAAAATTATTTGAATTATTTGTTTGGTCAGTGTGTGATCTGTACCACATCAAACCCCATTTGTGTCTCATCTCTTTGTGGAGCATTTGTATCATTTTCTCTTTTAAAATGGTCTATGCCTTGAGGACATTATTACCAATCCGATTCAATTAAATAAATGCGTTATGTAAAAACAATAGGGTTATTGATATATCTGGCTTTTTTCCTGTAGAAAAGTAATACATTGCAGATTCTCAGTATATTTTGTGCTTAAGCAGAAGTCTTATTTATATAAAAATATAGAAGTGTTGCTAGTTAGTCTTAAGTAAAGTTAGCTTTTATCTGGCGTATAAGTAATCATTAAGCATGAGATGAAAGGCTGTGCAGTTTGTTTTGCACTGCAGAGAAGGTTGCAGAAAATGAGTAGAGCACGGTATTCTTATTGGTGAGGATGAAGTGAGATATAAGGGAAGATGATTGGTCAATGTATGTCAGGTGAGCAACAGATTATTTTGAAGAGGCCTTGGAGTGACATATGTTGCAAAAGGAATGAAAAATAAGACATGCTAGGATATATAGCTTTATGAAAAAATAACCTGTTGAGCAGATATCACAGATGTATGAAAAGTGCAGGATCAAGAAGAGCATAAGCAAGAAATGACAGCTATACTGTATCTTCTGGTGAGGCCATCTCTGCATTTACTATGATATTTAACAAAATAATCTGTCAGTCCAGCTACAGGTCATACAATGTGTGCTGCACAGCTCTGTAAGTAGTACTGAGCCGCACTTTTAGAAGCACATTCCTAGAGCAGTGTAGCTGGCAATGCAGAGACACAAACAGTACGACACATCCTACTGACTATCTGCAATTTGGTCATGTCGAGACAATACTGGCATGCTGCATGGCTCTCAAAGGCAAGCCACTGAACACATGGCAGCTATCAGAGGAGTTCCACTGTAGCCATTATACTGTCATTCAGCCACAGAAGGACCGTGATCCTCAGTGATTAAGTATGTATGCAGTGCTTCCACAAGATGAATACACTGCAAATATACTCATAGGGCCTGGAAGGAGGACAAGCTGTACATTTTATAACTAACATGCATGCACATGTGTGGTGGGTCTGTGTGTGTGTGTGTGTGTGTGTGTGTGTGTGTGTGTGTGTGTGTGTGTGTGTGTGTGTGTGTGTGTGTGTGTGTGTGTGTGTGCGCGTGTGTGTTTAGCTGTCTTCATTCCTGGTGCCTTCATATAAGTCTGTGTTTATATATCATCATTCATATGCTGGTGTCTCACATCATCTAATCTTTGCCACATAACTGATCAGCATGTCTCCCCAGCCTGCTGTCACCCCCACATTCTTCTTTTCATCTGCTGTCACTGATGATTTGTGTCACAAGAGCAGAGCATCTTGCTGGGATTTGTTGACATCATTATTCTATTAAGAGTACATATGATCACTGGCTGTTAGTATATCATGGTGCCAGGACACAAATACAGGTTGTAAATTCCTAGCTGCATGTAATTATTGAGTGCTTTATCCAGCTGACATTAGGGTCAGCATTGTGCCACGGTGGTGCAGTGGTTAGCGTTGCTGCCTCACAGCAAGAGATTCTGCGGTTCGATCCTCAGCTCGGGTGCCTTCTGTGTGGAGTCTGCATGTCCTCCCTGTGGTCGTGTGGGTTTCCTCCAGGTGCTCCTGTTTCCTCCCACATCCCAAAGACATGCTGTAGGTGGATTGGATACTCTAAATTGGCCCTAGGTGTGAGTGTGTGCATGTGTGTGCCTTCTGTGGAATGTTGGGTGCCCGGCTGGCAATTCGACACCATAAAACTTCACTGCCAATCATGAGCAGACAGATGATCCACTGTGGTGACCCCTAACCAGGAAAAGCCGAAAGAAGAAGAAGAAGAAGAATTGTGTGACAAGTAAACCATAGGTCCCACAGGTTATGCTTGTCTGAAGTGATTGCACTAGGTACTTTGAACAGCTCAATTTCACTATCAATATGCTATCCTATTGACTGCATTACACTGCAGAGGCTGAGAATGGCTTGGCACTCAGGAGGTTCATTCATGAATTGCAGACTGGTAGCTTTGTATCCAAATGCTTTCTTTCCATATGTTTTATAAAGCACATGTCTCTCCACTAAATTTTGCCGTAAGACTTTGTTCTCTAGATTTGCTATGATTTTCAAAACATGTTGATGACATTGCAGTCCTTTTTCTGAGCACTGACCATTGCAAGGAGTTACATGTCCATGATTTTCACTCAAAGAGCATATCCAAGAAAGGAATCTAATGGCCTTATAAGTGAGTAGTTCAAGACTGCATAATGAAAAGTATGCTGTCGTATACAATTATTTGACATGTCATTACTTAGGATGTATTCATATTGTTGAGTAGTCTGTGCCATCCTAAGTACATTTGAAAAATTATGTGATGAATTATAAATGAAGAGCTGAATGCTCACCTTGCAATTCTAATATAAGCATTTTGCAAACAGCAGAAGGAATGATAAAGGATTACAGCTAAGATAATTGAATCTTTAAGTAGAGAAAGTATTAGAAAAACAGTAATCTTACTTCTTAAATAGTGTTTGCAAAACCCTTTAACTTGCTAAAGGTATCGCAGAAATAGATTAATTTCTGATACTATCAAACTGCATTATTCATGAAAGGAAATTTACTATCAGTGATGACCACTGAGTGCTTAGATTCTGATACAGTCTGAATGACAGAATTATCTGAAGATGTATGGTTTAATGATATAGTTTCTGAGCAGTCTAATTAGCAAGTGATGAATACTGATTCCATCTTAGATGAGTTCAGGGTAAGGCCACAGTGAATGAACCCCTTGCAGAAAATTGAAAGATGGCAGTATGTTTATTGGACAGTAATGATAACATGATTTGAATATACAAGAGTAGCATCCAAGCTGGTTTGATTTACTTTACCAATAAAATAATGCTGCCACATGCCATTTATAAACATTGAGAGCTGAAGAGCTGATAGTGCTGATTCCTGTAGAACTTTAGAAGCAGTTAGGGCCTAGAAATGTTGTTTTTTTCCAGGTTGTTTGGAGTTCAGAATTTGGTTAAATACTTTTCAAGCCATAGTAAGTCAAAGTGGACAATACCATGTGATTATATCTTCTGCATCATAATAAGTGGTCCTTAGTGTCAAATTATTTTGATAAATCCAGGAGCAAATTCAGCTGATGCTTACTTATCTAAGCTGTTTCTTAGTTCACTATGAAATTAATGCACTGCCCCATCCACAGGCAAGCCTGAATCCATTTTGGAATCATTTAGTCATCTGTCTCAACACATGGACTGATAATTGTATAAGTCTAGAGTCAACAGTTTGCTTTATCAGATACTCTGAGGACTGGAATGATGTAAGCTTTCCAAAGATTGGGAGCATTTTTGTTCACTGTGGTGCTCCTTTTAATCTCCCAAGTTACTGATTTTGTTACAGCCAGAACTGACATTTGTAGAGATAAAGAAATCCAGCAGTTGAACCAGCTTTTATTGGAAGCAGAATCGCAGTTGCTGTGCTGTAAGGTGATGTGAAAAAATGTCAGTACAAAGCATTAGTGCATATCAGTGGTATTACTTTATTGTTATTGATAGTACAGGTATGCTGTTGAAAATCTAGTTAATAAATTGTCCTGTATCCCTTATAGAGTTGCTAAATAGGATACTGATAAATAGCCAGAACTAAAATAGGTGAGGTATGTCTTTCTGTACTGAGATGTGCATATATTGCATAGTAGTTTGAATCTTAAGAGACCTATGTATCTAGAATATGGCAAACCTCATCCTTTTGAGCTCAGTGCTGTTTGAAAAGGGTTGACTTAAAAAAGCTTGCAAGAACGGCTAGCCTAGTACTTAGCTATGAACTAAAGCACCCTCAGACTTATTGTTTTTTATTTTATTATAGCAATCTGAGGAGGGCGTGTAATGCTAGAATTTTTTAAGATAGAGTTCACATGACCTTTGGAAAACCAAATATACCAGTAAGTACAAATCTGGTAACATAAATCCATCCATCCATCCATACATCCATCCATCCGCAACTGCTTCTCCCAGTGTTTGCACAAAAAAGAAGCTATCTGGTTATAATGGTATTTCTTGCCACTACAGGAAGATTATTTTACATAACCCTTTGTGTAAAAAACATATTTGAAGATCCAGGGAGTAGTTGGTACTTTGATTGTGCTGCCTGTGTCCCTCCTTCCCCACTGTTTTCCCTGTCCAGAATGACCACATTCACATGTCTCTGACATAAACTTGTGCATCAGTGTCTCCCATTCTTTTGCCTGGCTCCTCGTACATATGGTTATAGGCTTTCCCCTCCATTTCAAATGCCTTTCTGGTATCTTTCTATCTATCTTACATCAAACAGTATGATGCCAATTATCTTATATTGCTTTTGGACCTTCATACAATTCTCAACATGTGGTCTGATAAAGGAACTATAGACTAGAAGGATTGTCTATTTTGAATCTGGTATCTATTGTTTTGAGTATAAATCACATAAGTATGTTTGCTGCTTCCACTGATATTTCAGTCTACTCCTGGTGGTCCCTTTTCCTCTCAATTCCCTTTCTTGTAGATGATACCAGAGTTGCTGTAGTGTGCATTTGTTTTGCATCTCAGTTGCCATTTTCTGCCCATGTATTCAGACTTTCTAAATCCTTACCAAACCCAAAGCATCACAAAATGATCAAAGAAAGGAAGATTCATTTAGCACTTTCATCCCCTGTAACAGGACTTCCTCAGGAAGTGCTTTATAAATCTTTTCATTGACTGACTTGATGATTTTGGTTTGGTTTCATTGCTAAAGCGCTGGATACTGAGAGCTGCTTTCCAAATCCTCCTTTGTTCCAAGATGTATGACAGAAAAAAAGACACACTGAAGAGTATTAAACTGACCCCCCCCCCAACAAGTGTGACAGTAGTCATTATCTTGCTTATTGGCATTGTCCCTTTCGCCATATCCTCATGTGTCCTACAACTCAACCATGTAGCTATACTGTTCCTAAAGTCTTGGCCTTATTCCCAGCCCATCCAGTTTTCTACAGACTGTGACAAGGCCTTGCTGAAGTCTAAGTAAACTCTGGCTAGTAGTACTCACCTTTCAAGTTTGCGATTTAGTCAAAAATACCCCCTGGCCCAAAGTCAGAACCTACATATTACATTACATTACTAAAACCCTTTTCACCAACAGCACAATTAAACCAGATAACCAGGAACACTTCAACCACATCACCAAACATGCACAAAAGAAAATCTATCTCCTCCTAAAGCCCTTACTCTAACCCCAACTTGCAAGCACTCCCACGTATAGTTTTAACCTACACACTGCTGCCATATGTATACCTTCTCAATTAAAACAACATTCACCATCATTCCTTTTGAGAACTCCTGTACTTGACCAAGAACATATTTGTTGAACTGTGACACTAAAAAAAATGTTTTAAATCTGTGCATTCAATAGAATATATGTAAAACATACACACATACTAATATATATATATATATATATATATATATATATATATATATATATATATATAATACATATAATATATATATATATATATATATATATATATATATATATATATATATACATACACACACACACACACACACACACACACATATACATATATATATATATATGTATATATATATATATAAATATATATATATATATATATATATATATATATATATATATATATATATATATATATATATATATATATATATATATATATATATATATATATATATATATATATATATATATATATAAATATGGATCCCCTACGAAAAACCGAATACTCAGATTCCCGACGCACAAATTACCAAGACGAGAAGCCCGATATGCCACATTACTGAAAGACCAGAAGCACAAAATTCAAAATCCCGATGTTAACGGATATTGAATTAGTGCTTCTGGTGTTATGGTTCAGGGGAGTATCTGTGTGTAACTGTGTTTGTGACGGGCTTCAGTGTGTGTTAGTGTGTGTTGTGACTGTGATGTGTGTGTGTGTGTGTGTGTGTGTGTGTGTGCGTGAGGGACTGTAATGTGTGGGTGTGAGTTTGCCTTGTGTGTGTGTTTGTGCAATCTCGGAGTTAGGATATTAAAGTATGGAGGTGTGTGTAGGATTATTTGTTTGTGTTTGGAGGGACATTGTGTGTATATGCATGTGTGTACTGTATGTGTGTTGATTGTTCGCAATTTTGAATTTCGCGCTTGTGGTCCGTCGGTCTTCTAGTCTTTTGGGCATTTGGTCTTGGGATTATGGGCGTCGGTCTTGTGGGATTTCAGTCTTTCATAGGGGACCTATATATATATATATATGTGTATATATATACACACACACACACACACACACACACACACATATAGATAGGTACACACACACACACACACACACACACACACACACACACACACATATATATATATATATATATATATATATATATATATATATATATATATATATATATATATATACAGAGAGAGAGATAATATCTCTCTCTCTCTCTCTCACACTTTTTCTTTCTCTCTCTCTCTCTATATATATATATATATATATATATATATATATATATATATATATATATATGTATGGGTTACATGGAAGTAGTTGATTGCACTTTAAATCAAATTCTGTTTTGTCAACAAAAGTTGATATTAGTGAAAGATCACACAATCCCTGGGAATAGGGAATATGATCTTTACATGGAGATTATTAAATAAGTAGACAGTCCCACACGTGCCTTTCCATTTTGTGATGTCCTATCCTGTCTCACTAGTACAAACAACCTCTAAAGGTGTTGGACACTAGATGTTAGATAAGTTCAAATCAGCAGAGAATGTTGTGCTACTACAGAGATTTAGGAAACATGGGTGGCAGCTGCTTAGTAAAGAGTACGCCCACCAGCCCCTATATGACCATGTGTGGAAAACAGTGGATAAAAATGTCAGTGCTGTGGGTTGTAGGAATTTCACCATCAATCAATGGCAGTAGATTTTGAATAATATGATATAAGAATGGCGTTTCAGAAAGCACACAATGTTGCAGCAAAATGGATTGTGAAAGGGAATGCACTTACTGAGGAAAATCATTTCTGGCATCCCTGTATGATGTTGATAATGGGAGAGACATCATCCCTGCAGGTATTCACACAGGTGGTGAGGGTGGTCAGATACCAAGTTTATCTTATGGAGATGATGCAGGCAGATATCTAGACTGCAGGAGGCACCCTGCCACTGTGAGTGCACCCATGCAATGATGCTTCATTAACTTATTAGCACCTATGTGGTGTGGCATTTCACACTTCTAGTGGCCTACATACATCCTTTCATTCCAGACCGCTTCAAGAAAAATCGACTTAAAAGCATAAGATAAACAAATATATGTATCTTATGAACAATAAAAGCTATTAAAACTGTATGAACAGCAATGTTTTTAGCATGCAGTATCCTTTACAGCAATAACAGTCAGTGGATTCATAGTCTTTACATAAATACTATAATATAATATAATGCATACACACCTAGAGTTATATTTTTGTTAAACTTTCATAAATAAATTGTCATACCTTGTAAACTATACAACCTAGGCATATATTGTTATAACACTTTTGTTAACCAGACATAAGTTTTGATATGACAACAAGAAATTCTTCTCTGTATACATGCTGAGATATTTACAGGACTATGAAAACATATACTTAATTGGATAATTAACAATACAGTATATATAACACTGAATATCTCTCAGGATATGCAGCTTACAGTGCAAATATCAATACAAGTTTTCTTCAAAAGTATTTAATGTTTTACCTGATGCCATGCAATAATTTGTATTTCACTTGTTTTTTTAAATATTAAGTACATATGGAAAGATTGCTTTATGTCATAATTACTAACAATAACATGCAGTATCTCCAGTATATGGTGATGTAAATAGACATTGATGATGAATCTTCCTGTCTCTCTCATTTGCATTTCACACCATGTCCATCAATACAGCATGTAGATTTTTCAGTTACAAAAATATGAATAATAAGTGGCAAAAGGTGATTCATTTCTCTACTGTGGGACATCCTAAATTAACATTCTTAGTGTCATTTTGCTAATTATTTATTTCCTCTTTATAATACTGCCTATTATTAAGTGGAAAGTGACGTATTTAAAGAAGCCAGAACCAAGACTGGTCTAGACACCATAAAGAGCTATGGGTGTTAACTGGGCAAATACAAAAAAAGGTGTTATAGGCTTGAAGACCAAAAGTAAGTACACTTGTGATTAAGGTGAAGAAAAAAGGGATGGTGATCTTTGTCTTTTTTATTTAAAACTATTTTTGTGCAGAAATCCTAGTTTTGATGGTATTAAAAGCTTTGTGGAGCTCAGCATTAAGCTTGCATTGTGACTTTGCACTATGAACAAGTGCAGCACATTCAATGAATGTAATAATTTGCCATGAACTTCTTCCTTTGTGTAAATAGAAAAGAAGGACAGTCAAAGGGTAGATCCTCATGATATACTTGTTTTAGGTGCATAAGGTTCTTGGACAGTATTGGTCTGCTCATAGATTAACTATTTTGCATCATTTGGTTGCATTCCATTTTCTGCTTCTGTCTTCAGGGGATATTTTTGTAGTCTGAGATGTGTTCTGTTTGAATCTGCTCAAAGTCTTACTGGTTCTGCAAATCTGAACTGTTCTACCTCATTAATGCTGTACCCATATACTTTTGGGTATCTGTAGCAGTTATTCCTCATCTTCGTGAAGCAGTGATATTTGTGTTTTCTCTTCAAGTGTTCAATAGTTCTAAAACTTCCCCCACTGCCTCATCAAGGACATCCAAATACACTTCCTCATGGGTACAATAGATGGTATATCCTGGGTTACATAACCCAAGCCAGTCCAGCAGTGACTATCACTTTGCATTCTTCTGTTAGGCTTTTTGCCATAATGCAGTGATCAAGCAGGTCAAAGGCATTCAAAAAGACCAGGGATACTGTTGTGGTATAAATCTGAATCTTCTGTCCAAGTCATAAGCTGTAATTTCAGAAAGCATTACAGTTTCTGTGTGAGTACTATGGTCTTCTAAAAATCCAAATGGAGTGGGAGAAAGTTTGTCCTACTGTAGGGGATTCTCTTAGCTTATATGCAGGTTGTTTTCCGCAGTAAGTTTGCAGGTAGCCTTTAGATTCTGATAGAATGGCACATTTTTACCTTTTCTGGCTCATATCCTTTGAAGAGGAGGATGATTTTTGCTATCTTCCAGTTAATGATTAGAATGCATTCCTGGATGTTTCTGTTTATCACTTAACTGACCACCAGTGCTATTAGGTCTGCTATCTATCTAGGAAAGGCTGACAGAAAATTATTGAGGGCTGCTTAATCTGGCATTTATATTTATTTAAGCAGGTTATGCAGTCTTGAAATATTTGTAAGAATGAACCCAGAAATGCAATCAATTAAGGATATATTAGAGACACAGAATTAAACCTAGGAAGGTTAACAATCAAGGAATCAGTGATCATTGGACAATGTGACTTAAATTCCTCTGATGTTTCTTTTTGTGAATATATTACAAGAAGGTTGACACTGTTTTTCTATATTTTCCCAGTAATTTATTAATGCCTTCTAAAATATACATCTTTGTTATGTTCTTATGGTGAAGGGAACTTACCTAATTGTTACTTGACACTGATTTCTTAATGAGCAGTATATATTTTTGCTGGCTGAATATGTTGTTAATTAACATTTCAGACTTTGTCTCTTTCTGTCATTAGTTTATGAGAAGATCTTTTTAATCTTAGTAGTTTATTTCTCCTGACCCAATTTTGTCTTCATGGATCAAACCTGCCTTGCAAGTCTGTGAACATGTTGCTAAAATTTCTGAGGTCTGAATTATGGCATGGTAGATGATTTGAGGACACGCAGTCTGTACATGTCAATACTGGAGTGAACTTATCAGTTGGAGAATCCTTTACATTTCTGACTGATGTTTGTTTATCTGTAATTGGAAGAATGTTATACATCCAAATTAAATAAGCAGGTTGTTAATTACTCAAGTAGGGAAACATTATCATGAATGTTTTTATGGCTAATTAATAAAAGCAGGTAAAGTTTCTTTCAGTGCTACTGCATTCATCACTTGTCATAGCTTATGTAATTAGTTAACTAAAACGCATTAAAATCTAAACATTAATGCCATCATACTTGTCATCCTGTTGCTAATGAAGGTTGAACCACCAAGTACTTTGAGTTTACTTGATGTGTTTTTTGAGAAAATGCTCAATTTAATACATCTGTAGATCTGTACTAGGCTAGTGTCCTTGTGGGCCATTTTAAGCCTAGCCAGTTATCCATTTGAAAATCAAACTCTGCACCTTGTTTTTGTAAGGTAAACAACTAAACCATTATGCTAACCAGAACCCCCACAGATATTGAATTAACTTATCAAAAGACAAATTCTCAAAGTTTATTCCCCTTTCTAGAAGTGATATGACCCTGAAAATTGTTTATTTAAGTAAGGGAGGTGGGTGTGAAGCTCTCCATATGTGGGAGCACAGCTCCGGGATGTACAATGTTGTAGGTACTAAACTTGATGAATTGGTCATTTGAAGAGCTGGCTACTGTTAAAAAGGACCAAACCAATTTGTGATACAAGCAGATTAGTCCTGGTACTAGTCTGACAGCCTTATTTACCTTAACATGCAGATAGCCAACATTATCCACCTCTGAGCTTCCATTTGTACTGTTGCTAAAATTCTTTTACTACCCAAATGGCACTGCACTTTTTTAAATTTAGATTTTAGACTTTCCCATATCAGAACTGCTACATCTACTCCTCCATTGGCTAGTCCGCCCTTTTTGCATTTCTACATGTAACCTTGTATACATGACTCTGATAGGTTTCCAATTCTCCCAAAATGTGAGACTTGACAACAGATAGCAAGTTCTAGAAGTCAGGTCTTATGTTGCATAGACACCTGTTGTTTAAGTCTATAATGTTTAGTTCTTATTTTGTAATATGTAGTGGAGTATGACTCTTTTGTTATAATTTCAAGGCCCTGTTTGCTTTAAATGCCACTTTAGCACATTAATTTGAATTACTGCCACAAAAATAGTTGTAAGTATCTTTTGCTGGCCCTGGATCTAAACAGGTAATGTCTTTCTCTTATGATAGTTAGGATATAAAAGCACAGAGTATAAGGTGACTGAGTACTAATTTTTACAGACAACATATATAGCACTGCAGTCATTTTCCATGACTATTATAGCAATGCTTGTATGAAGTGATGGGATCTAAGAAAGACTGTATTAAGTCAATATGCTAAGGATTACATGTGTACCAATTCTGGAGTTTAACTAAGCGCAATCATTTAGACTACATCATAAAAAGAGTATCTGATGCCCAAAGTGAAGTGAAAATGTAATTTAAGAAAATGTATATTTGAGTGGATTATATGAAAAATGAAAGTACCTAGGACAGATATCTAGGATTACACTTTAATGTGAAACTAGTGATCTCATGCCAGTATGATGTGATAATTGTAAGCTTATTAGATTACAAGGCAGCTGGTCAGCCATTGGTAGTTGTTAAATGCCTATCTATTTGGCCAAGCATGTGCTTCCGACCAGTCTAATAATCTGGGTATAGTGGAGATGAAGAATGCATTTATGTCTTCACTTTCTTTCCTGTTTGGTCCTCTCAGTTTAGCTGACATGGGCATTTTGATTTCTATTGGATATGGAGCCCCTCAGTGCTTGTAGCCAGAACTATGTATGTTTGATGTGATGGCTTCTGAAATACAAGTGTGTGATGTACAGATAGCTAACTCTGGAACCAAAATATGATTTTATTATCAGACTGTGCATTGTTGCCATATTTGCCATGCATACTTTTGTTTGTATGTTTGTTTGCTTCTATAGAAAGCATGGAAATTTGCAGATACTGGTATGGTATTACTGGAAAGCAAAAAAAAAAAAAAAACACAAATTCATATATTTGCCTTTCTAAACATTACAGGCATTAAATACTTTGTGCTTCAAATGTGGATGCCTGACCTATCCTTTGTAGTTCAGTATTGAATTAGTCTTCACTCCAGCTTTGGTTTACATATCTCATAACAAAGCATGCCTCTGTTGTATACATGCCTTGTGCTGTTCCAGACCTAATCACAAAGTATTGCCCGTGGATCACCTTCCATGACCCATATATGCAATTAGTATGGACTGCATATGTTTACTGCTGCCTCTGCTAATTAAGATACAGTATACTTAATGTATGTATGTATAAAGACATTAGTGAACAGCATATATAATACTATTTACTGATTTTGGGCTAACTGCTTTTCCCTAGTACTTGTCATTGCACACATTGCATACATCCTGTCATAAACATGATATACCGTTCTATTTTCTCAGTCTACATGTTTTCAGGGTGCTTTTCAACCACATGTTGCACCCCATTGAGTTGTATGCCATTCGAAGACACTGACATGCATAACTTGTCCTAGTCCATCTTCTCTAACTGGATATATGTAGCCCACAATTAGAATGTTGGTGATCACAGAATCTGTACATTGCCCACTGGAGACAGCTCTCAAACACTGAGATACATTTTATTTTTCACTTATTGACTTAAAAGTGTTTGTTGATTTGTTACTGGCAGTTGAAAATAAAATGAGACAGCAGTACCAATCGTCAAAGTTAAGGAAATTCTAAGTGACTGATGTGCTAACAATTTCTATGTTGCATGAATGTGCTCATAATTATGTTTAAGTTTCTTTTCCTGTGCATTCTTATTATATTACTAACAAGCCTGTGTGTTGTTATCACTATAAACAGGAAAAGCATTACGTATTTTGGACTTTTGTTTTCAGATCATAATTTCCACGATGTTATTCACTACCTGTATGCTGTTTTGTTGCACGCCATGGATATGTGTGTGTGTGTGTGTGTGTGTGTGTGTGTGTGTGTGTGTGTGTGTGTGTGTGTGTCTGCCTACATATATGGGGGAATCACTATCAACATGACTAAATGCTCAAATGCTCTTAACATTTTATTCTTAGCAGAGGGTGCCTGAGGCTCCATCTTTGAATGCTGTACCATCACATGTCATTGATGCTCATAGCAGTCTGCATCTACTTTTGAATTGAGGTGACTTTCACATTGTTCTGAAGTCAGATGTGTTCTTTACCTACTGCTTGCTTTCTAATATGTTTACTGCATATTATCCATGTTCCATGATGCTTGGTAAAAACAAAAAAGTAAAACAGTGAGATAATAATAAAAAGGCATAAAGCTGGATCATACTGCATCAGTACCAGGAAGGCTTAAGTATGTAAACACAGGTGAGTTCATTCAGTGGCTTGCTAGTATGATGGTGTTCAACACTGAATGAAACAGTAAGGGTACTGGTTTAAATATGTGTTCAGAAACATAGTTTTACTTCATTTGCAGCAACTTCCAGTTTAATATTATGATCACAAAGTTAATTAGTATGAGACTTTCAAGTTTTCCTAACATTTGTTTCCCCCATGTTGGTGCAGTTACTGCAACTGTTGAGTGCACAATTTACCTCACTTTCCTTTTGGGCCAAATGACACATAGTGCAAGCCATCCCTCACCCAATATAGCCTGCCAGCCATATGCACTGTCGTTTCTATCTCGCTGATACTTACTATCTTCCTTTTTACCAAGAATCTTCGATATGAACGTTCAATGCTCTCTAACCTACAACATGTAGATTAAAGTAGTGTGCTTCAATCGATAGTGAGGAAACCCAATTTCAACTAATTTTGTTTTCTATATTTGTTTTAAAGAAACAGTGTTTGTGTAATACAGTTTCTTATCTAATTGAAACTTTGTGCATTTTTGTATAAATGCACATATAAAGGTTTACCTTCAATGCATTTTCAGGTAACAATAGTGCTCTTTACTTTTATTACTTGCTGTTTGACCACTTTATCTTTCACTGGATTGCAGCCATTTTAGTTATTTATTTATTTTAAGAACACTACAGTCTACAGTATTCATTAGCGGACCGGAGTTCTGCTGTGGCGACCCCTAACTGGGAAAAGCCAAAAGACACAACAACAACAACATTCTACAGTATTGAGGTTTTAAGATTGCAGGTAAAAATATTAACTTTCTGATATGACTATTTCCTCTGCTAGCACAACACCAGTTACATACATGATACTCAGCTAAGTTTCATTTGTGGAAGTCCTTATTTCTCTTCCAGCTATTCCATTTCTCATACAACTGATTTTGCTAATGGACATAGCTAATCTGAGAACAATCCACTGCCAGAACCCTATATTACTACATCAGGCCTCATCTGTGCTATAATGTAGCAGATTTTAAATCTTGCATATTCCTGATTTGTACCCACTTTTATGGTATGTAATTAGACAAAATTACCTTTATGAACATCTTCATCAGATGAAAAATGTTCTGGATTTTATTCAAGTTTAATTGCTCACAGATGTGACATACTGTAAGCCCGAAAAATTTGTGACATTTACATCTGTCTTAAACTCACCTCTTGTCAGAAGTAGCAGTTTACTAAGCTGATCTATGTTTCTTAATGAGTAAGAGCATCTGCTCATAACTTGAAAAAGAATAGCTGTAAAACAGGGCAAAGACACAAATGACTCACATGGGATATGCATAGATGTGCATGTGTGTATGTGTGTTTGGGTGGGGGAGGTCTATGTATATGTATGTCATACATGCTGTGAAGGAAACGGGAGAGACAGTCAGTAACTTTTCAAAGCTGCGTTAGTAGCAACGTTTCTGATGTACTGCTGTATTGTTAAACTACTGCTGCAATGACAAATGACTCTCCAAGGTTACATGAAATCCTTGTAAGATAGAAAATTAAAGGTCCTTTATGGATGTAACTTATCCTTAAAATGTTGTACAATAAGCAATGGTTTAAAGAAAAAAAAACTTCAACCAAAGGAATTGAATGTAGAAGCATAACAATGTTTAAGAATACCATCATGCTTTGTTTACATTTCATTTGTTTACATGAATACACACCAGTTTTATTTTTGTATTTCGTAGGTGTATACAATGTGCATAAGGATCTCCTGAGGGATCTTTCTTGCTAGATTGATTGCATTTTCCATTACAGCTTTACTGGAAATCAAGAAATGGTGCATCATGCATAAATACTAGAAATCTCTTCAGCTGCAAGAAATTAATACTCTGAAATTATTTCTAGAAAATTTTCTAAAATGCATTTTGATGAAAACAAATTGCTGGCTTGTAGCTTCATTTGAGAAATCAATACAAGAAATATTTTTTGTTTCCAACCTTTGCAGAGTTAATTTTAAATTCCTCTTTACATAACAGAAGTCTAATGAAACTAGAGAGGAAAAATCTTTATATGTTCATCCACATATATTCCTTGTGATCAGTGAAAAATAATACACTAAATAGCACAAGCACTGACATTTGGAAAGGGTTAATGCAATGGGAAAGCCTTACTTTTAGTGGTTTTCAACATTTTGCTAAATCTGTCTGATTCAGAGACTGTACTACATTTTAAATATTCCCCTTGCAGGGGGCCTGTGCCAGGCGAGTGGTCACATGAGCATAGCTGCATTATAATACAGCAGAGTCAGGGGAATGGCTAATCACAGTCACCTGTTTAGTCCTACAACAGTACTATGGTTCATGTAAGTTCTATGTGAGTATGTGCATATGTGTTTGTGTATGTGTGTGTGCGTGTGTGTGTGTGCATGTGTGCGTGTGCGCATGTGCGTGTGTGTGTGTGTGTGTGTGTGTGTGTGTGTGTGTGTGTGTGTGTGTGTGTGTGTGTGTTTGTGATTGTAGGAGCTGTCTTTGCCAATGTGATGCATGGATTGCTAGGAAGCACACTTGCATGGTCAGGTCTTACAGGCCTATCATGCAATTAAGAGACTCACTAATAAGGCAATATGTGGTCTTTCTCATTGTGGATATAGCTGTCTCTAAATCAGAATTTCCTTATTACCTTGTTTACTGGCCGACATTCCATGGGTAGTTATGGTGAATGATGAACCTGTTTCTGAAACCTTGGGAAAGGGTAACAAAAAACTAAAACTGCTGTATGTTTAATAGTTGACACACCATAAAAGTTGCCGTTGGACTAAGTGAGACTCCCAATGAAATGCTATCAAAATAAAATGAATTACTTTTTGGTGAATTGGTAGTGAGTACCATACCTTTCAACTGCCAAGAGTTTCACAGAGTGTCCATATTGCTGGTCAGTTCCACATAAAATGTGTAGTTTTCTGGCAAATCACTCAGGGTTGAAGTCACTAAATATCTGCATACATTTGAGTTTAAGACTTCATATACCTCAGAAAGGGCATGCAAACACAACTAAGTTTATGCAAATAGTAGTTAATATTTGTTCCTATTTTTGGGCTTTTGTCACTTCACTATTTTTGGCTTTGTCCAGATTTCTAGTAATTTTATTTTATGTCCTGCACTTAGAATCCCTTTTTTTTGCTTATATGCAAATGCACTAAATCTTGATTATACAATGGTGATAATAATGAATGGAAATTACACTTGCCCATCACTGGTATAAATCACAGAATTTTTTTTTTCTCAAGAATGTTTAATTTCAATTTTGAATAACAATATATAAGCATGATGTACCTAGACACATAAGAATACTTGTTGTATGTTTTATGATTTCATTCAGTTTATTGAGTGGATCACAGCTAAGATGAATTTAGAAAAAATGTTCAAATATCTCCTGTAGTGATGGATAGACTTGCATATTGATGAACCAATACTACTACTCCTAATAATAATAACAGTAATAATTATTTGAGATGTGGAGTTTAGGGACAGAGACAGACAAATTAATTTATAAGGTACACTCAAAACTGAGTTTAAGCTTTTTGTCTCCAAATCACTAAGATTTAAAAAGGTGAGAAGTAGTCAACAGTTTCCATTAAAGCAAATTAATCTCACTAGACTAATTGTTGTTGAATTCTATTTTATTAATGTCATAATAACCTGTCCTTAAGGTCTAAACCCAAGAAGGAAATTTACCACAGCAAGAGTAAAATGCAATATGTTAATGATTTCAGTGATATTTATTGCAATTATTGATTTTCTTTAACTTGATATTTAAACATTTAACTAAATAAATTATAAAGATCTCATTTTCAACAATGGTTAATGTTTTCAGAGAATTTGCCGCTCAGAGTCATTGAATCAGCACAAATCAGTGATATTGTATCATGGATACTCTCAGGCTAGAGTACCCTTCTAACTGAAGGAAAAGCTGCATCTTTCAAATTTGTAATGTTTTTTCTTATTTACAGACCAGTGAAAGCACAAGACATCTAACTGTACTTTATTTATTTATTTTAAGTATATTTAATTTTTAACTATTTGCTACTGGGTAAGCATACTGTTTGTCAGACCATTTCTTAATCATAATCCAATGTGTAATGTATGTCTTAAAACAAATGTTATGGCACCTCCTTTTGTTGACTAATTGACATTACTCTGAGTGTAGCAGTGATGTTCCTTGTTGTCAAAGGATGAGAAAATCTATAAAATGTGTTGTAGTGCATTGGTATTGGCTACTGATGTCATGGTGAAGATGGTGATTGCATGCTCAGTTGAAGGATGCCCTACTGCAAGTCAGAAATTTATCAGTGAGAGTTTCAGAATTCTGAAAAATTAAGAACAGTCTGACTTGTGAACCAAGCAAATTGTGAAAGTTGTTATACATTAAAAGTCATTTTTCAGTTGCATCGCAGTTTTCTTTTTTTTTGTACTAAATATGAGACAACTGCACCTTGCATAAGGGGGAGCGCTTTTTTATTAGTTACTGTATTTTTGGCCCTTGCAGGTGACTTTTCTCAGCCACCAATTACTTTCCTCATTCACCAAGTCTACTGGAAAAGCTACACCTGTCCAATGTCATGGACTGATGAGGAGATTGAGGACTATAGCACAATGTCATCCTGTTGATGAGGAACATTTTTATTTATACATCCTAACGTTTTACCCTTCCCACCATGCACACCTACTGACTGTTCATTGGTAGATGTGCTGTGGAGATATCCTGATATTTTGTCCCTCCTCCACTGTAACTCAGGCAATGCACTCCTATGCCCTCCACCTACTACCACTAGTTATACTGTTCACTGTGCATTCCCAGCCTCCAACAGGGATCTACCAGAAGGTCTGCTCAAGTGCATGTCCTTCCTTACAAGATGAATATGTCCATCCTTTCCTGCCAGTGGCTCAGATGCTTAACTTGGGTTGCCATGGTCATCGACAGGACTTCATCTGTCTAAGCCTTGGTGCTGGAGGGGAGAAAGGGAAATTCCCTGCGATACAGCAATTAAGACTTGGTATTTATTTCCCCTGATTGTACTTAATGCATTGGAGTTTCATGATGTTCACTGTTGAGTCCTGAAAATATAACAGAAACCAAAATAAAAGATGGTTTGGTAGATTTAGCAAGGGGACTGTTAATGTGAGGAAACCTTATTCTATAGCAATGGCCCTTTGCTAGACTGAGTTATAGTTGTGTCTCTGTAAAGAGAAAGCAAAGCTAAGTTGAAGAGCAAAAATAGAAAAAAAATGATGTCTTCTCACAGGTTAAAGGACCAAAAGAAAAAAATGCTGTTTCATTTTCACATAAGTTGATGAACTAAAAAAAAGGTACTAACATCTAAAGATATTGACTGTGGCCACAGATATTTAAATCAGGGCTTTTATTGAGGACTCACCTAATAGACAACAATTACTCTTAGGAGGTTGTTGATTGCACATCCTAACAGCTTGTATTCGAGGTAAACACCCTTTGCCCCACCTAGCTAAAGTACTGAGTGATATTGAGTTTGTGTTGATGTAGCTTTAGAAACAAAAAATATTTGTTTGATCAATATTACTTGCAGAATACCATTCCAGTAGGATATCATGATTCACCATGGAAAAGTCTTTTGAGAAGGCAACATAAATGATCCTATTTGACCAGTGTTAACATATTTACCTAAAAAGACCAACCTTGGAGACTAAGGAAATGTCTTCTCCATTAACTACATTGTATAGCTGAGAGAATGTGTCTGAGGTCTAGATATATTATTAACTGATTATATATTGCTATGATTCTAACCAATGGCTTCAACAGTGTATGCAAGCTGTTGTTGTTAAATGTGTTTATTGTGTCCCTGTTGTTTATATGGCTAATGAAGGCTATTGTTCATTATTATGAGCAACCTTTTCCTTTATGTCTCGGTTTTTTCTCCATGGATTTCAAAAGGAAAAAAAAAACACACCTTAACTCCTCCAGCATGCTCAACCAAGAACCAGCAGCTGAGCTGTAGTGTTAAATGCAGAAGATATACAAGCAGAGCAAAGAGCTGAAAGAACTGTATGACACTGCTTTGACCTTAAATTGAGCAAAGTTTATTCACAAAGTACAAAAGCTTAGTACTTTTGCCTTGCTAAAGAAGGCATCATCGGATATAAAAGAGCTAGCTTTAACAGAGACTTATATAACTTTGATAAACCATGTGTCCAACCTGAAATCCAGTTGCAATTAACTTGCCTTCCACTTAGAAAGACAGTTTAACAATATAGTGTTAAAAGGCAATAGTAGATCCTACAACAGTGAAAAACAGTAAAAAATTTAAACAATTTTTATGTATATATGTATGTATATAAAATATGTACAGATCTACTAATTAAAACTTAAGTTGTTAAAAAATTGTTTATAACTTTTCTGCTCTCAATATATGTAATAGCTAACAGTGAATTACCTTTGGAAGAAAAAGAATTGCAATGGCAGCTACAGTTAAATGCTATGAAGAAACATGGACTGAATGATAAATACGATATGAACTGTATTGTAAAAAGGAGAGCAGACATTCAAGTCCCTTGTATGTAACACAAGTACTGAGTGGATGTTTCACTTAACATCTACTCCAGGGCACAGGTCACATACCTATTGTTCTGATTATAGGGTGTGATGTCCACATTATATTTGAGTTGTGCCTTTGTTTTCCTGACATAACAAATCCTCCCAAGTTTTCTTGTCATTGCAGGTGTTGTCATGGTTGTGGCAGCAGTCATTGGTATGTGTTGACATTGTCTGTATTATACTAATATCACAGTTGGAGTCAATGATTGCTCACAATCTGTAGTCTTTCATGCAGCTGCTTGGACACAGGATGTGTATGTCATTTGTAATGTCCATCACTTAAATAATGGACAGGAAAAGGCCTAGCAGATAGCCCTGATGTACAGACCTGATCACTGGGCTTCAGATGTAGGTCACTTCACTAATTTCAAGATAGTGAGATGCCAAGTATGTGATATACACTGGTCTATCCACTTGGTGATATAGCTGTTTATAGGCACATCTGACAGTGTTGATTGAATACCTCAATATGGATTTGTGTCAAATGTTTTGGCCTGGTCAGGTTCCACAGGATGATAGTGATGTCAATCATACATGCCCATGATGACCTCTTTGAGGACATCTATCAGATGTAACATATATGATTCAGCCTTAACAACTCACACAGGTCTGCTGCACACAGTCAGGCTATTACTAGCGATCATTTAGAAAAGGTCCATGATGATATGTTGGTCTACCTCACAGATGAGGAGAGTCTGGATGTGTCTATACATGCATGCAATGGGTGCTGTTCCCCCAACTCAGATGGATGCATATTGATGTACACCCTTCTACAGGAACATAGCCCAAGTGGAGGGTGTGTTGGTGTGTATTCAACCATATCAGGAAGGTGTATGTGATGAGTCACATGACAGGTGATCTGTGATGTTGTCACAACTCATTGATTCTGTGTGGTAGGCCTGGATGAAGGTAATACAGTACATACTGCATATCTTGATCTGGCATATGGTTTCAACACAATCCCCAAAGCAGGTATCATTGAGAAACACTCCCAGCTGGAGACTAACCCTTACATTACTAGATGGGTAACCAATTGGGTCACTGACAGAACACATACTGTGAAAGTTGGTGAATCAACCTGTACTTGTAGAGCTGTCACCACTGGCATACCTCAGATATCTCTGCTTTGCCCTTAACTGCTTAGAATCCATTTCTCTACAGTTCAGGCTAAAGAATATGGCATTTGGCTTGCCAAGTTTGCTGAGTCTTGCATATCAGGTGCAAACATTGAGTCCACCAATGTTGATATACTACAGGAAGAGCTAATACAGACACATTGTTGGTGAAAATGCCACATGATCTACAAATCAATGCAGAAATGTGTCTTTATTTTCTACTTCTGAAAAGTGGAATTCCATGCTAATTATAGCATTGACATCAGTCTTACTATGCTGAAACCCAGTGATGTAAGCACTGGGAACAAATGAAGATAACAATCTGAACTTCAACCACTAATTGTCCACATTGCTGTTGAAAGCCTATGTTTCGCACATTATAAGTCACACCATCATATTCAGATCTTAGGATTGAATGAGAGCACTGTACTCCAACCTCATCAGAACACTAATAAAGTCAATGCTCTGTTTTGCATGTACCTTGCCAGATACATGCAGCAGCTGGAGAGACCACAGGAGTTTCTCATCAAGAGAACATAGGGCCTACAAACCATGCCATGAGGTATATGGATAGACTGAAAGCCATGTCCCTGTAATTTGTATCATATAGGATGAGGAGACTTCTGCCTGGCCTGTAGGCCAGTCTCTGACTCTGCCTTGGTGGGACTAGTGCATATCCACAAAGCAGATATAGCTGATGACATCAGCAGTATCTGCTGAGAAGAATATTGTGATAACAGTGTCCCACAAGCTGGTGTTAAAGTCTCTCTGTAATGTAAAGCAAGAGCACACACACACACACACACACACACACACACACACACACACACACACACACACACACACACACACACACACACACACACACACACACACACACACAGACAGTTGACTGTAGTGGGATTAGAAGCCCTACCTATCTAAATACACAGATTATAGACTTTTGTATTTAAGGCAAGCAGCATAGCTCATTTTTGACTTGGACTGTCTCAGACAATGCTTTATATCCGATGACATCAGCAGTGTCTGTTGAAGAGAATATGGCAATGACAATGTCCCACATGCTGGTGAAAAACGCTCTCTGTAATGTCAAGCTAGAGCACAGGCACACATATGCAGTTGACTACAGTGAAAATAGAACCCTACCTAAGTACACTGACTACAGAACTCAGTGTTTTATGCAAGTGCAACAGCATAACTCTGACTTTTCCAAGACTGCAGGTCAACGTATATAGAATCCTACCTATCTAAGTACACAGACTACAGAACTCAGTACTTTACACAAGTTCAACAGCATAAGTCTCACTTTTACAAGACTGTAGGTCAACTTATAGTGGATGACATCAGCAGGGCATGTTGGAGAGAAGATGTTGGGAGGCCAGCATGAAATGGATGTGTAAGCATGTGCAAGTCTCAAAATACTGTCAAACCATAATACTGAAGCAGAAACTGTAGGATACACAATTCTGCTCTTCTGTCTAGATGCATGAGTGCGCACACACACACACACACACACACACACACACACACACACACACACACACACACACACACACATACACACAGCTAACTGCAGTGAGAAAAAAAAACCCATACCTAAGTACACAGACTACAGAACTCAGTACTTTATGCAAGCACCGCAGCACAAGTCTGACTTTCATAAGACTGCAGGTCAAATTATAGTGGATGACATCAGCAGGCCAGGTAGGACAGAAGATGTTGGGAAGCCTGCATAGGTTCATAGCTTCATAGGTTCATAGGAGGTTACTAGCTTAATGGTGCTTGAGCGTTTATGAGCCTAGCCATGTAAAAATACAAGTATCCTTATTAAGCATACTTAGATGGTCATTGTCAACAGACCGATTTTGTGATGAACACCGACTGACCCTATCTATGAAAGACATAGTTGCCACCCCAGTGTTGAATTTATAATCACCCATCCAGTTTTCAAGGTTGCACTTGAATAAGGTCCTTGAGGAGCACTGCTTTATGTGCAGTGGGAGCCTATTACAGAGGAGCGGCAATCGCTATAAGATATATCTGTCTCGCCAGCATGTTCCATTTATGTGACCGGCTAGGTTGAGATCCCTGGAGCAGGGTCTGCGACTGCTCTGTAGGCCACGTATATGTCACCTCTCAGCAGCCTGCATGACACTGAGTACAGTGACAGGTTTTTCAGTCTTTCCATGTATGTCATGTTTTGGAGGCCCTGTATTCTCCCTGTCACAAACCTCTGTGATTTCTACAGTTACTGCAGTTGTCTGGTGAAGAACAGACATATGGGAGCATTCTACTCATTTAGTGGTCTGATAAGGTAGAGTACAGCACAGCTATGAGACCTCCCTGATCTTGGATGTGATGGCCGTATTTATTTATTTATGTATTTGTTTGCTTGTTTGTTTATTCATTTATTTATTTATTAAACACCTTATTAAAGTTTTACTTGTGACACAGGCACATTTACATTTATACAAATATAATTACATTGCATTAACATTAACAAACATTATACATCACATTTATCACTATATATCATATAACTTAAGTATCATTACATAAATGCCAAAAACTGTATTGTAATCCCCTTTGGTAAAAACTCTGTACCCATATGCTACCACATTGCCGATAGTCTACTTAACACCAATAGTGTGATAAGAGACCTTGGGACACAGGTGGACAGTAGTCTCTCCTCTGATAATCACATCGCCACAGTATTCAGGAAATCCTGCTACATGGCACACCTCATCACAAAATGTTTCTCATCCATGAAAAAAGATTGTTCCCTTCTACTCGTTACTCATTAGACCCATTATAGAGTACAGCACCCCTTTTGGTGTGCACCTCACAAAACATCTACAACAACTGGAAAGGCCGCAGAAATACCTCACAAAGAGGATTACCCACCTCAAACAGATGCCCTACACAGACCATCTCAAAAAACTCCAGCTTTACTCCGTTGCATATCTCCTACTCAAAAGTGAGCTCTGCCTAACATTCAAATCTATGTCATACCCAGAGCTGTTGGACATGCTCCACTTAAAGAAATCCCACTCCCTCTGAGCTACATGCTCTAGGGACCTAAACCTTGTCACCACAATAAACAGAACATGCTAGAGGGATATATTCCTGTCCCAGAGACTTCCCATACTCTGGAACAAACCACCTGTCTATATCAAACAAAGCTCCTCATTAGCACTCTTCAAAAAAATCTTGATGATTGGATGGGAAATAGGAAATTCACCCCGGGGATCCCTTCTGTGGCTCTGCTCGACAGGAGCACAGAAAATAATTTTCTTGGGTGGTGAAACCCAGGGTACCTTTTTCGCTAGGTTTATATAGGCCCTAGGGCCAATAGCTAGTACCTACCTATGAAGCTATGAATCGATAAATCATTCAATTCCTGCCCCTTTTTTAAACAAGAAACATCTTTATTAAACCATCACTTATGACATACACAATCATGCATTTACATAAATGAAAACAAATCACACCAATACAATCCTAGTTACAAGCATTTTACATCACAAACCATACAGAGACACTCCCAATTACAAACATTATACGTCAATTATAACCTACCCAATCATTTTCAGTCAAACATTACATAGCTCATTTAAGTCCTTCCTTCTTTTAAACCTTATTCTTCCCATTTATGTATTGTTCCCACAATTCCCATTTTTTCTATGTAGTTTGCTCCAACCTTTTTCTAAAGATATCAGTTCCAGTTGTTTTATATCTGTTGCTATATTCACTACTTCTAATATAGTTGGTTTAGATTTTGATTTCCATTTTCTAATAATTTCATTTTTGGTAGCCACCATAATAAGAAACAGCAAGTCCTTACCATGTCTAGGCAATTCTGATTCTGTATCATAGCTCAGAAAAAACATCTCTATCATCACATCAATCCACCCATGCAGCATCTCCAACAGTCCCGTATTTATGACATGCGCAATGTAGTATGTGTCTCACCACTATGGACACATAGTGTTTGAAGTGTAGATTGCTATCAATATGTGTTCTCAAGTTTCACAACACAGTGTTTGACCTTAGAAGGGTGCTATGTATATCATAATTATCAGGGGAACTGCATTGCCAAGGAGGACAATGAGCCATTTTTTTTTTTTTTTTCCTTTAAGGTTCAGTCCATGAGTTTGGCACTAATCATTTGTCTCTGTCAGCCCCTTCTGTAATATTTTAACATTGTTGAGGACTCTATATGACTGCACCTATTTCACTGTCATCTACAAACTTGGTAAACCACAGGCCATTATGTTTGCCTGGGCTTCAGAGAAATTGTTTCCAAACAGTCAAACGCCCAGCACAGATCCTTGTGGTATTCCACTGGTAAGTGGTCTAGTGGTTGTGGTGCAGTCCCCAATTTTTGACAGTATGTGTTCTGTCTGTGAGCCAGTTGGTTATCTATCTAGTAATGTATGGGTCGGTTCTTTGATGGGAGATTTTCTCTATGATACCTAAATGGGGCATAGTGTCAAAGGCCTTGAATAACTCATCATAGGTGGTATGTCCTTTTATCCCTCATCAATGTCTTTGGGGTCAGTATCAAAGAAGTCCACAAGGTTTAATAAGCAAAATCTACCCTTGACAAAACCAAAATGTGCTGGCTAAAGAGGGTTGAAGGTCACCTACATCCCTGTGAATAAGGTTCATGCTGATTTCTTCCCTGGCCTTGCAGATATTGCTTTTTAAGCCTATTGGTCAATAGTTCTAGTTCTGCATGTTACCAAACTGATGTGCATTGCATTTCATGCAACATGTGATATTAATTTCTGCAGTGTAGCTAATATATGTGTAGAGAAAGTACTGAGACACCAGGGTTGTAATACTTGTAAGCAGGCAATACATGATTGTATTGTAAGTATGTGACATGTTGTTAGATAGGGCCTTCAAATTATGTTTCTACAAGGAATTTCATGTCATAGACAGAAAAAGGACAGTAAACACCAGTAAGATATAACAATATATTCTTTTTCATGGTGCAGTGAGCAGCAGGTGTGTGTGATGGTTGACAACGTGTCTGCATAAGTGATAAAGGCATTTTCACTACTCTCCATATTTGCACGTAGTTAAGCAGTGCACAAATGCAAGCTGCATTATTAAAGTCTTAGTGTTAGCATTGAGCCTATGAGACACTCCCACTGCTTAACTGACTCTGTGGCAGCAGGTGTAAATGCATTAACACATTTCTTTTTGAGCCCAGATGATACTGGGTTTGAATCCAAGGGTATCTAATACTTTAAAATACTCTTAAATAAACATTGATAATGCAATAACATGAATTCTTTATTGTGCATCTGTTGCTGTGTGTTGGCATAGCACAGTGAGGTTAAACAGCATTGGGCGGAGATAACTTCTGCATTTTGCTACTGCTCACCATCACTGTGCATTGGTGTGCGATAAGCACCTCCACACTAACATAGATACCAAAAAGTGAAGGGATCCATTGTTTTTTCTGCTACTTATGTGCTTTGTGTGTGCAATTCTATTTTTTGACCAGATGAAAGATGTTAAAATGGGGTAGATAAGAAAGTGGTCAAATGGCGAGCAAGCGGAGGGAGGAACAAAGGGAAAGCAATACAGGAATGTGAAGGACGGAGGTAGGAAAGAAACATAGCTATCAATTTCCTTAACAATATAAACTGAAAATATGTCTCGAATATTAACTGAATTTGGACTGTCACCGCCACAAGGCAAACTTGTTGTATAGACAATTAGATTGAATCAAGTGTATGTCAAGAAGACGTGTTTGTGAAATGGAGAGCTATATATGGGGATGATTTTTTTTTGTAGGACAGGTGAACATGTTTTTTTAATTTCAAGAAGAGAGGAATATTGGGGAAGAGATGCAGGCATGTCTGGGTCAGGTAAGTTGGTTAGATGAGGAAGCAATTGCAAACATAGAAGACAAACAAGACAAGACATAGGGATGGTGATGGACACAAAAGGCTGGGGGCCATCATGATTGGGGTGAGGGAGAGGAAATGCAGGGTCATGCCTGTCATGCTTTGAGACAGTGAGAATCAAGTCCTCACCCACTGGGCTGTCATCACTGCTACCTTACTCTGCTTGAGGTTGAAGTGCTTGATGTCTTCTCCTTCTCCTATGGAACATGAAAGAGAGCAACCTCTCCATCTGACATGTACATAGACCAGTATTGCAGCACATGACCCTATGCACCATCCCTGGCAACTCAGTGTGTGTGACAAAACCACCACCTCACCATTGCTCCCAAAGGGTATCATTGCATCAGCTTCCAGGGCAGTGCTACCTGAGGGCACAGACAGTGCAGGTGCAGCCGAGGCAGTGCTGACAGGTTGGATCCCAGACATTTTGGGCATTGGTGATTGAGCTGGTGGAGCAGGGGCAAGCTGATCCACTGGGGCTGGCCTACCTCCCTGTACTGTGTAGCATTTAGTGATGTAGTACACATGGATGACATGGAGACATTTTGATGACACATAATAGAAAATTAGACATGGAGACATTTTGATGACACATAATAGAAAATTAAAACAAGAGAGATAAGGGGGTGGTGAGAGAAAAAAGAGATACAATTAGTACCATCATATGCAGCATACAATGCATTAATGCAATTATACAATTCTTTTATCTGAAGTGTCCTAACAGATACACACTATACTACAGATTGCTGAAAGTAATCCTTGATGTATGCATAAACTGCACATATGAGTGTTCCAGTTATAAAGATTACAGTTTACAGCAGGGCATTTGTGCCACTGGTATATAGTTTTTAATTTAATGTAAATATTATTAAAGAAACAACAGCATTGTATAGTTGTAAATGATGGTATTTGAACCCACAACCTCTGACTATAGTCTAATATCAAACTCTTACAATTCGTTTCCGCTACAGACTAAGGCATGCATACCTGCTTTTACAGATAGGATCTGCATGCTCAATTTAAAACAACTCTATAAAATACCAAAAAAGCTATCTTTAACTTTTAATGCTACAGTAAAACTTTTTTTCTGCAGCATACAGTGGATATAAAAAGTGTACACACCCCTGTTAAAATGCCAAGCTTTTGTAATATGAAAATGAGACCACAATAAATCATTTCAAAACTTTTCCCACCTTTAATGTGACCTATAACCTGTACAATTCAATTGAAAAACAAACAAATCTGTTAGGGGAAAAATATTTAAAAAAGCCATACAATAAGCCGGTTTTATAAGTGTGCACACCCTTAAACTAATACTTTGTTGAAGCACCTTTTGATTTAATTACAGCATTCAGTCTTCTTGGGTAGGAGTCTATCAGCATGGCACATCTTGACTCGGCAGTGTTTGTCCACTCTTCCTTACAAGTGCTCCAAATCACTCTACTTCCTGGGTAGGCCAGTTGCCCAGTTGGAGCACTGCCACACTTCACAGAAATGAGATAAGCACAATTAAGCTTGACATTCATTTGGCCTCCAAAAAAAATTAAGTAAAAAAAAAAAAAAGAAAAGAAAGAACAGAAAAAAAAGAAAAAGGGACATGTAGTTGAAATGAAGAAAATCAGTCTGTGACACACACACACACTAGAAAGTGCTGGTTCACAGGAGATATTTTTATAAAGATCTGGGTTTGAACTTTCACTCCAATGAACATTCAGGACACAGGAAGGGTGCCTTATGCCTCCTTGCCAGACAAACAGCTTTGCAGTAAGGAACTGAAATCATTCTGCATACAATCAACAACAATATCATCTACAGTAATATGAAACCATACAACTGTTGTTCGTACATTTATTAGTTTTGGATGTACTGTACTAAGTGATCACACAACAAGTTATGATTATTTCTTGGAAATATACAGCCCTGTATTACCTCTGTGTGTTTATTGGTCAATCTTATCTGACCAGTAATCTGAGACATGCGGTCTGTAAGCCATTCTGTATCATTGGTCTTAAAATGTGTCAGGATATTAAAATGAAATAATATTATGCACAGTTGCCAACAAATGAAGAGGATGTTGGACATTAATGAACAGAATCTGTGAAATTTGTGCTACTTACTTACATTTCCAACCTTACATCTAACACTTTGTAAGTCTAATCTGACACACCCACTGGATGTAGGGTAGCCTGCAGTGCTGTTGTGTTTTTTTTCTTCCCAGCCAGTAATCATTCACAGTTACAATACACTAAAAACAAAGACCAAAAGAGTGCCTGTACTATGTTTACATCTCATACATGCAGCCAATTATTTGGGATTCAGCAATTCTAATCACTTCACACCTGATTTGCATCTTCACTGTGCTTATAGCCTTGAACGTACACCATATAAATAGGCAACCATGTTGCTAGGAAAACTGAAGGTGAGGAGATTTGTTTATGTGGAAAATACAGAACACAGGCTATTACTTTGGGATATATCTGCTCAGAAGATTACTGAACTTGGGAAAGTATGCTTGCATGTTGTCAGCTACATACTGCATATGCTGGAATGTAAGAAAAATCTTAAGCAAAGGCTTTTTTTCTTTTATTTGTATACACTAGTTAGAAGTGTACTGATGCCAAGGGCATGTTTGTCAAGGTATTTGACAGGTATACATGATTAGCAATACCTTAAAATGAAATGTTATTTGATAAATCTGTAGACATGATTCAGGGACAGTTCATTTGATAGCACTTTTAGCATTTTAAAGATGTGTCATTTGCTTCTTATTTTTGGGGGTAGCAAAGCTGCATTTCTGTTATGGCACAAACAAGTATATGTTGCTACTGTTGCTCTCCTTTTTTTGCATCCAGGCTGTTGTTTGTATTTCAAATCTCTAAACTGTTTTATGGTTCTCTTGTGGGTAATACTGTTTTACCTGGGAACAGTTATTTTGTAGTTGTGTGATACTTATGTGTATTGTCCTTCTGTTGTTCTTTTGGGGCACCTATAGCTATGCTACCCAGGTATTTCAATCCTCAAAGACCACCCTTCATTGATGCTGAAAATCAGATTATCATTAATGCTTTTAGTCAACATGGTGCTTTCCTGCTTGAAAGAGGATGGGACATATGTCACACAGAATGCAGATTTGGTGGCAGAGTGTCCATGATGATAATGCCATGGGGGGCCATGGCAGAATATATGAGCAGGTGCTTCATTGGGTCACTGACATGATCTCATGTGCACAAAGAAGAGCAGCTGCAGTGGGCTGTGATCGGATGGGTACCGGGGGGGGGGGGCTGCTACAGAGCCACCACTAACTCTAAATGAAGAGTACCTGTTCACTGTTAGGGATCCAGACAGCTCCCAAGAAAATGCAGAACAGCATGTCCTCATCATCAGTGCAACTGTTTTAGGGACAGCAAGCATGTACCCGGAAGAACTTCAAGGTAGGCTTCTGTATCTCAATTGTTGAAGACTGATGTACAGCAAAACAATTTGTCAATACTTTATTTCTGTTTCACAAGAATATTTTTTTGGGAGATTGAAGAGTGCTACAGTTAACATCACATTCTGATTAATTAGCTTAGGTTGGAGTTGTCATCCAAGTTCTTGTTGAAAGTATAGTTAATGGACATATAAAGGCATAAAGGTATTACCACAGTGTTACTGTTAATTTTAATCATGTTGTCCTTAACTTTTGGTCAACTTCCTCTAGGTCTAGCTGTTATACAGAGAATACCTTCATCTGCAGATGGTAAGCTAAACATTTTTATGTCATTACTGATGAGCAATTCAAAGAAATATTATAGTGTGTGATGTTGATGTCTGGACTGTTGTGTATATAGCTACACTTCCTAATAGTGGCAGCACTGCTATTTTGTTAGCATATATTGGAGTATTGTAGTTTAGATATTAATTGTTCCTGTGTTTGTTGCTTATTATCACAGGTGATCCTGGCAGTGGAAGTGTCAGACTTCTACTACCTGAATTCAGTGTATCAGCAGACTCTGATTAAAATGGTGGCCAAACAGAGGTACAGAGGTTGAATCTAACACTATGGTTGACATACAGCCATCTCCTGAAATTCCATCTGACACAGCCAGTAGGCCTACGCCTACCCATTCCAGTGAGCCCTCAGATATTGGACAGATGGAGGGCGAGGCAATTGATTAGGAAAGTGTGATTACTGCATCTTCATGCCTGTTGACTTTTTTCATAACCAAAATGTGGGTGAGGTGACACATGGGAGGGTTGTTAGGGTTGCTCTGAGGAGGCCTGCTGTCCATCCTTAACCTGATCCAGGTGTCTCTTTCTGTGCCACTCAACATATGTTTAGGATTATCATGGAAGCAAAGGCCCATTCCCATAGGTGTTCCAGAGAAATGTTTAGTGTTGTAGATATGGCACAGGCTGACATGTGTGACTGTCGCCAGCATGGTGCTGTTTCAGTGGATTGGATGAATGACACATTGGAATGAGGGATGTCAGTGATGAAACACCTGCTTGGAGAGAAACAGCACCCTCATAGGTGTAGGTCAGCCACATCATTTACCATTAGTCAATGTGGCTATGCCCGATCCTGCTCTGATAGATGCGTTACTTTCAGTGGGTGAGCTGTCAACAGCCAGATATGGAAGCCCATGGGGTCATGGTTCTGGACATCCCCATGAGAGAAACTCATCCAGCAGACATCAGACACATTCAGGTAGCAGCAGGGCATCTGACTGTGGGTGTAATTATACCACTGCAACTCCTGGCATAGCCAATTCCCATGGTTCGAGGAAGACAACAATGAGCTGCCACCTCTACTATGCATGGCTCACTCCTGTCCAACATACCATGATGTAGAGCTAGATCAGACCTTGGCTGTGTTCATGCAGGCACTTGCATATCAATTTCACCTCAAGGACCCATACAGACACACAGACAACTGTTGATCACCTCTGTGGCTCTGCTTGACAGTGGCACAGGAAAATAATTTTCTTGGGTGGCAAAAGCCAGGGTACCATTTTGGCTGGGCTTGCATAGGCCCTTGGGCCAATAGCCTAGTACCTACCTATGAACCTATGAACATGGTTCAGCCATACAGCTTAAAACCTATTTTGTCTCACTGCCATTTCTTGGTTTTATCCAAATGTCTGCCTGCTTCTCTTTCTTACTCTCACACACACACTGACCTTTTGTGTCAGCCTAGGGTTTCAGCCCCCCCCCCCACCCAGCACTCTGTACAGGTGAGGATAACTGTGCCATATCCCTGCTTTGTATATTTTGGATTCTGGAGTACAATCACTTTCTGTCGGATGCTCAAGGTGCATAGCTGACTTAGTGCTTAGCATATCTGCATTTGTGATGCTGAACTGATAATTGTACCTTTGACTTATATTGGTCATATAAAGTTAGATCAAAATTTTCCAATTTTATGGTGAATGACCTTGTGAGGGTTATTAAGCCTGAAACTGCAATGTGTATCATTACTTTCTAATTTTTCTCTTTAATGATTTTCCAGTGCAAATGTATGGTGCTAAAATGAGGACATGCAGTGACCATCAATACTTTTGAGAGGTATGATTGTGTGAATCTTTCATGCCTGAAGCCTTCTACTTAATAATGAACACATATAAGTCAAATAAGTCTCTGCTGTCACATGTTTAGGTCATTTCTGTACAAATCTCACACCTTTTACTTGCTTACTCTACCAAGTATTGAAATTCAAGAATATGCCACTCATTCAAATTATTACATAATACATTTCAGGTTCAATAAATCCAGCAGGTGGAACAGTTTTAACTCAGGGCTATCTCTGTCTGTTACAAGCAGCACACTTTCAATACATGGAGAGGTAAAGATTGTGATTGTTGCCAGGCATCAATGTTAGTATATGCATGTGTATAGGAGGAAGAATTTAGGGCCTTAGATGATGAATGAGTGTGCTATGCATTGTCTTTTATTCAATGTGAGAGCATACTGAGCATGTCTACATCTGTCTAGACCCACAGCAGCTGGTGGTTCCCCCTGTGACTCCTCATCTACCTGTGGCACTGGTGACCTTGGCATTGGTGGTTGGATGTGTGTTCCTTCCCCTTGTTGATCCTGCTGAAGCTGCTTTCTCAGAATGATGTTGTGTAGCATGGCACATACTGTGAATATTTCAGTACATGTCTGTGGATTATACTTCAGGCTCCCACAGATATATCTAGGCACTCGAAATGTGATTTCAGTAACACAAACAGACACTCTATAATATTTCTGGTTTGAAAATGTGCCTCATTATGGCGTTCTTCAGTGGATGTGTATGCATTTCTAATGGGTGTTATCAATCATGACTCCAGTGCATAATCTGCATCCCCCAAATAAATTACCCTGTGGATATCCCCCCTAACAAACAGATGATACAGTTGGAAGGTGTGCCAGATATGTGAGTTATCATAACTGGCAGGGTTACCAGTACACACATTCAAGATGATTCCCTTGGGATCACACATGGCTTGGCAGTTAATAAAGTAGAAGCCTGTTTTATTTATGTAGAGCCTTTCCTGTTCCCCAGGCCATGCCTTAATTTCTATATGTGTGCAATCTATGGCACCCAGTAATTCAGGGTAGTGTGCTACAGGGTAGATCTCTTGCATATTTTTAGCCCTATCATCAGCAGTAAGGGGAACATATATGCAGTGACTTGCAAGATGGGAGCATAGCATTCAAAAATTGATGGAGGATCCTGGATGCTGATGCCTGTGACATTTCCAGCATGCCCCATGTTGGTCTCTGAAAGGTACCTGTAGCTAAGATTTTAAGTAGTACACATACCTTTGTCTCCACTGGGATGGATTCCCCTCAGTTTTCTCTGGCTCTGAGTTGAGGATGACAGAGGTTGCAGAGCTCCTGTAGTATGTCTCTATCCACCTGTAGCTCTCTAATTTCCGCATCAAGTAGGTTGTGATAAGTTAAACAGTGTCTGAAAGCTCTTCTTCTTCTTGATTAGCAGCAACAGTAGCCTAGACTTCAATCTGTTGCACATATACATTAATGAAAGCAACAGCAGCCCCTAACATTGTTTCTGTGTAGATTCCTTTCTATGGCTGTATTCCAATTGGTTTAAGAATTCACAGGAAAAAACAGCACTGAGTTTATTCAGTTGTTTCATGCTTGTTTAATAGCTCCTCCATCTTGGATTGGTTGATTAGCATACAATTCAGCTGCTTATGCTGCCATTAGCATGCTACAGTGTTTATCTTGTTTGTGCGTTGTTGCGCAATGCTTATTGAATCCAAAATGGTGAGCTTCCGTGATGTACACATGGCATAAATATACATGTAGGCTTTTATTGAATCTGGCTGAGAAAGAAAACTTAGATTTATGATATACAAGTTTCAGAAAATAACTTTTTCAGACTTTACAAAACAAAATCATAGCATATATTTACTTTCATGAGTTGAATTTTGGCAATCTTTCTCCAGTCATGCATTTCATAACCTATGTGCCAGCCACTGGCTATCTCATACAGCTCTTCTATCTATTCACTTTATTTTACTTCTTATTTATATTGATTCCAGAGATTCCATTTGTTAGAATGTAATTATTTTTTAACTCATTCATAAAATTTACAATAAGTAGTATATCTGGCATAAAATTTGTTTTCCATTTCCTAGTAATTGCTTTGTTAGCTGCCAATATCAGCATGCGTAATATAACTTTACTTGCATATCAGGGACCTGGGGACCCAAGTTGACAGTAACCTTTCTTTTGACACTCACATTGCCAAAGTGGTTAGGAGGACCTTCTACATTGCCCACCTGATTATGAAGGGATTCACATCCAGATCAAGGGAGGTCATTGTTTCCCTGTACTCTTCACTTATCAGACCAATGATTGAGTACAATGCCCCATTCGGAATGTATCTTACCCGACACCTGCAGCAATTGGAAAGATCCCAAAAGTTCCTCACCAAAAGGATAAAGGGGCTCAAAAATATGCCATATGCTGCCCGACTGAAGAAACTCCAGCTCTATTCAGTCGCATACCGTCTGCTCAGAGGTGACCTGTGCCTGACATACAAGGCCATGTCCAACCCGGAATTAATGGACATGCTCCACCTCAAAAAATCCAAATCCACCAGAGCCACAAGAGCAAGAGACTTAAACCTCAACACGGATATAAATAGGACGTGCTGGAGGGACAGATTCATCACCCAGAGACTCCCTATGCTGTGGAACAGAATCCCGGTCCATGTGAGACAGAGCACCTCGCTGGCTCTGTTCAATAGGAATCTTGACCAGTGGATGGGAGATCATAGGTTTACCCCGGGGATCATCTCTGTATCACTGCTGGACAGAGGCACGGCAAACTAATGGGTATAGTATTCTTCAACCTAAGGGGTGGTGAAAGCCACACAACTCTGGCTAGGCTTATAAATGCCCTAGGGCAGATAGCCTAGTATGAACCTATGAACCTATGAACCTATATGTTCACATAAATCAGTGACCCATTTAAAGTATATTATGGTAACTGTCAAAAGAGAATGCTCACTGAATAATTGTTCCATTAAATTCTGTTAAGGCTTGATTGAAATCCGTTAATTCAGAGAAGGTCCAGAATATATGTTCCCAACTCCCATGATCCTTTCTTTTACAAATCCAGCATTTATCATCTAGATGAGGGTATATTCTTTGTAGTATGCTTAGAGTATAAAAATGCTTCTACAATCATTTCCACATAAATACCCAGAACCTTTGGAACTTTCTTACATAATTAGGAGACTTGCTTTTTTGCCATTGTTTCATAGTTACTTTATTATTTTTTCTCTCAATCCTTTCTCAGCTCTTCTTATAGTTTTTGAATTTAAAATGCAGATTTTAATAAATTTTGCTTACTTTATCCTGTTATTGGTTTTTCTGGCACTGAGTTCTGGGAAGAACTTTGCTGATTCTGTCATTTAATTCTCTAAGCTACTACTGTATAATAGTCTGGAGTTTGTGATAACCATTATGAAACTCCTCAGTATTTAAGGATGCAAGAAAATCAGAAGGAAAACTAAAATTAGGAGGAAGAAAGTGTATGTTATATTTGTGCCATCTGTTCAATCAGAACAGTGAAAAATTAATATACACTTAGTGCAGGTGTTAATGAATCTGGCCTAGTCAAGGATTCAGATAGAAGTTGGGCCTGTATGATGCAGGGTCTGGTGTGTCACTGATATCTTTTATTGCATTTATTACTTTTTTAGCATAATTCTTGGATTTCTCTTCCCTTCATTATTTTATTAAACAGTGTAATCCATAGTTATGTATAGATAAGTAATGTGGTATAGGGTGAAGCATCCATACTAGAGTTGACCCACATAAATGTAGTCTTTGTACTTTTTGTTTGTTTGTTTGCTTGCTTTTGTGATTACCAAGGCAAGACTGTTTTCATTGAATTTCCAGTCATTTTCATATCGAAGTGTAGGCAGCATTTTAAAAGTCAGTGGTTTTCCTTTGACTATGTGATAGGGTAAATTTGTATTGTTTGAGATTACCTAATATCTTTACTTCTCTCTTTCTTTAAATATATATTAGTACCTTTGTTCATTGGCTCATTTTATCACAGATTCTAGTGTTAAAATTATCCATTGTGAAGTAAATTGAATTATGCTATAGCCTAACTGATTAACGTTGACTATAGCATAATTTATGCTATTCCCAATTCTTCACAGGTTTCTGACCATGGAATTAATATATTTAAGTTCCATGGGTATGGGAGCAAATCCCCCCCCCCCACGTAGAGAGACTAGGGGTCAAAACCATCATAAAATCATCTAAATTAAAGATTTGTGCAGGGTAATATGTTCCATTCTATATCTGAATTAAAAAATTAAAGAAGTGCAGAAAACTGTCTATAGTAAGTGAGTTGATTACTTACCTTTTTTGGTTTTTGGTATATATGTTTTGAAATAAAGTGACATTGCCAAAGGAATTTAAATACTTTATTATAAGGAGTTCAATAAAAAGTATATTTTGTGTGTAGACAGGAAGCATTTTTTTTCTTCCTATGGTAGGTATGTGTATTTTTCTTTTTGATGTAAAAGATCTTAGAAGAACTTGCATGATATCTATGGGTTAATCAGTTTCATCTTCTATCTTTCTTTCATTTATTTACACATCTATATTTGTGTGTGTGCTTGTGTTTGATTCTAGGTAGTTATTCTCAGATACAAGGTATGATAAAAATAGCAAATCTCGTGCATTGTGTAAATATTTTTACACATTCACATTCTTGACACAAACTCAAAGATATCTTGTTATTGTTGTATTAAGCATAATCTGTCTACACAATGAGCCAGAGCTGGTCGTGGACAGTGCAATATGTCAAAGGAATACTTCTTTGCACCAGCTGCAGAGACAGTTTTAGAAAGTACATTGAAGTAGTCTGAAGAGTTATTTATTCAGCAAAGGATAATTTTGGATTCTGCTTATGCCCGTTGGATTCCAAACTGAGGGTAATGCTACTCAATGCTACTCAATGCCAGAAGTCTAAACCTCAAAATGCATGCACTTGAGGCACTCCTCAGCAAGGAGGGAATCAATTTATGTGCAGTAACAGAAACATGGTTCAAGGCTCCAGAGAGCACCCTAGCACTACCAGGCTATAACTCATACCATACTTTTCATCCCCAGAACCCGGACCGAAATACAAAATGCGGTGGTGTATCCATTTTCATCAAGGATTCCCACACCTCCAGGCTTGTAGCACAGCACGAGGCCTCGGAGACCATCCATGTGCAAATAACAGTGGGCAAAACTGCCTTTCAGTTTGCAGCCTGCTACGGATCACCTACCCTGTCTCAAGACCCCCACTCAGCATTCCTGAGAACACTGGAAAATATGAAGATCCTACCCAACACCATGATATTGGGTGATTTCAACTACCCAAACATAGACTGGGAAAACTACTCAAGTACAAACTCCTTTGCCCAACGCTTTCTAGAGTTTATAAACTCAAACGTCCTGGAACAACTGGTTACCACTCCCATGAGAGGTGACAACATATTGGACTTGATCATCACCAATATGGGTGATCAATGTCCCACACCAGAGGTAAACTCATCGCTGGTAAGATCAGATCATAAACTAATCACACTAGACATCCACATCCCGACCCCACCCCCAGTCAAGGAAACAACTGTAAAAAACTTTTCAAAAGCAAACTTCACACTTCTCAAGACCGAGGTGGAAAGTTTCAAAGTCCCACTGCTAAAGGATAATGCTGCCCAAACCACAGAATCCTTTACAAATGCATTCTATGAGCACCTACAGAAATGCATGGATCGAGCCATCCCAAGTAAAACCAAGACTCACTCCTCCAAAAAGAGTAAACCATTCTGGTGGACCCCAGCCATAAATAAGCTTTACAATAGAAGGAGGAAACTACTACATGATAGAGCAAAATCCCAAAAAGTGAAGGCATCCCTAATCAGTACCAGCAAGAAACGACGATCCCTCATAAAATCTTCCAAGGCCAACTTCGAAAGAAAATTGCCAAAGACGCTAAAGATAATCACAAAGCCTTCTTTAGCTATGTCAAGAATCTAAGTGGCAACTCTCAGATCTGCTCTGAGCTAGTGCAAAATGACAAAAAATACACTGACCCAACAGACTTTGCCAACATCTTGGCTGGCAGGTTCAGTGCAGACTTTACCCCCCCTTCACCCCCTAAAGGGCCCGTGTCCATTCCAGAAGATTGTAGAGCCCCAGACATCACAGACACTCAACAGCCCTTTACAAAGCCAAGAACACAGCAGCAATGGGACCAGATGGCATCCCAGGCTGCATCCTACACAAACTTCAAAATGAACTAACCCCTCACCTAAACTCACTGTTCAAGCTCAGCCTCACCACAGGCTATGTATCGAAAGAATGGCATACAGCAACAGCTATCCCACTCCACAAAGGTGGTGCAACAGCGGATCCTGGGAACTATTGCCCTATAAGCCTGACTAGCTTGGTCTGCAAAGCCATGGAGCGCATCATCATGGAACTCATAAACAAAAACATTGGGAACATGTAGACACTGGACCCTACCCAATTCAGCTTTGTTAAAGGCAGATCATGCCTCCTAAACCTGGTTGATTTCTTTGAAACAGTTTCAAAGGCCATAGATGAGGGAAAGGTAGCCCACACAGCCTACCTGGACCTTGCAAAGGCTTTTGACACCATTCCCCACTCTGGCATTATAGAAAAGCTCACCAGCTTAAACATTAACCCCTATGTCACGAGATGGGTTGCAAACTGGCTCATGGATAGAACTCACATGGTCAGAGTTGTGGGTGCTATGTCCGACTCTAAACCGGTTACAAGTGGAGTCCCTCAGGGCTCAGTCCTGGGACCCCTCCTGTTCAGTATAGACTTCTCTGAGGTACAGGCAAGCATGGGAGGACTATGGCTGACCAAGTTCGCAGATGATTGCAAACTGGGGCCATAATCGACTCCCTGGCTGACACAGACATTCTCCAGAAGGGTCTCACAGAGATGAATATGTGGTGTCAGAATTATGGCCTTAAGCTAAATGCCAAAAAGTGCATAGTCATCCCCTTTGGGAAAAATAAAGTGGCCACAAACTATCACATAGGAGGTAATCCACTAAGTATGGAAAATGTAATTAGGGACTTGGGGACCCAAGTAGATAGCAACCTCTCCTTTGATAACCCCATTGCAAAAGTCATTAGAAAATCCTCCTATGTAGCCCACCTAATCACAAAAGGGTTCGCATCTAGATCAAGAGAGGTTATTATGCCCCTCTACATATCGCTCATCAGGCCCATAATAGAGTGCAATGCCCAATTTGGGATGTACCTTACTCGACACCTGCAACAGCTGGAAAGACCGTAAAAGTATCTCACCAAGAGGATCATGGGCCTCAAACAAATGCCCTATGCAGTCCGGCTAAAGAAACTCCATCTTTACTCGGTTGCTTACCGCGTCCTCAGAGGAAACCTCTGTCTTACGTTCAACGCCATGTCAAACCCTGAATTAATGGACATGTTCCACCTATGGAAAACCAAATGTTCTAGGGATTTAAACCTCAGCACAACAATAAATAGGACATGCTGGAGGGATAGACTCCTGTCCCAGAGATTTCCCTCGCTCCGGAATAGAATCCCAATCTATGTTAGGCAAAGCCCCTCACTGACTCTCTTCAAGAAAAATCTTGACGTGTGGATAGGAAATCGTAAATATACACCTGGGATCACATCAGTGGCCCTGCTGGACAGAGGCCCAGGAAACTAATCTAAAAGGGAGGCGAAAGCCAACACATTCTGGCTAGGCTTATAAATGCCCTTGGGCAGATAGCCTAGTACCTACCTATGAACCTATGAACCTATGAGCGGACAACACAACTTAAATGAGACAGACTGCAATGCAGACTCTGTTTCCAAAATTCTGGGGGAATGCCATACTGCAACACAATGAATGGATGTTATTCCCATAGATTCCTAGGGAATATGCATCAATTCCAAAAAAACCCAAAACATTAAAAACATTGCTACATGCACTGAATGAACTGCAACAGGCCATGATACTGCAACCTATGGAGGATCTGTCTGTGCATCTTAGAAGGCAACCAGCTAGATAGAGACCAGGCTGCAACTAAGCCAACCCTCTGATCAAGAAATCATTAACAGGTACTGCCTAGACAGGCAGCTGGTGCAGACTGTGTGCAACATGTGTGCCCCACACATTTGTACAGTTATTGTGAGGCAACTCGCATCCACCTCGAAACAAAAGTGTGCCTGTGACTAGGTGTGCTAGTATCTGGGACACTCCAGCTATATATTGGAGTTGCTGTGGGAGTGTCACAGACAGCCGCCAGTCATATCCTGTCAAAAGGCCTGGCATCAATACACAACAAGGTAAATTAACACATATACTTTCCATCTACCCTTATGGAGCAGCAAAATAGCATGCGCCAGCTCTGTAACCTCACAACCTTCCCCATGTACTTTGTGTAATAGACTGCACCCACATTGCAATTAAGACCCCCATGCATGTAGAAGCAGACAGATACATCAATAGAAAGGGGTGACCATCCCTAAACTGCCAGATGGTGTTCATAGCAGATAGTTGCATAACAAACATAATGGCGATACACCCTGGAACTATCCATGATTCTGCCATATGGAGGGAAAGTGATGTGAGGTCTGCATTCCAGCAAGGTGAGACACCTGAGAGACTATTACAGTTTATGTACAGGAGTACTACTAGGATATAAGCTAAAAACACCCCTGTCAACATTATCCATAATAACAACATATGTATTTCCATTCCCTATAATAAGTTATTATAGTTATCAGCTCAAGCCATGGCTAATGTCTCTGAAAAGAGAACCATCAAACACTGCAGAGGAGGCCTGCAACAGCCAATCCAGATTTGATTAGCAATACAAGTGAATGATGGGATGATAGGTGAGGTGTTGTTCAAAGTAGGGAGTTGTTTCAATCACAATTAATGAGCATTGTGATGAGGCAGGAAAAGAGATTAAAAAGTGCATTAAAAAAAAAACTGGGTGGAAGCACGGGTTACCTGAGCCCCCAAGACACCCTTGGGGTCTATAACTGCCCCCAGCAATATTAGATTAAGTGTGGTGGTTTGCAGGATGGCTGGTAGACCTATTATGGATGGAGGTCAATGGGAGCTGGGCCAGTAAACATTATGTCCGATGGGACCAAAACAAGCAAACAAGCAAACAAACAAAAAAGTGAATGGTATTTTAAGAGATGAGCACCCTGTATCTTCATGTGAGGGGTTGCACTTTCTGTACTCCATAATCCATTCATATTGGCATCAAACAGCCACACAGATGAGGACAATCAGTTAATAGTAACTAAAGGTTGCAGTGCTCTCTTCCTACAAACTATGTGCACTTTCTTCTAACGTGTCCATGTAATGTGTCACTGAAAAAAGCTATGATAAAATGCACAACTGTTTCACCAGCTTTGATGAACTATTATTCACTCAGTATATATACTTAGCAGGGGACTTGCCTTACCCCATGCAAAAATAATGTTTTTATTTATTTTTTTTTTTAAGCTTTAATTTTGCAAGTGCAGAGGCTATTCCTCAGCATATGTGTTCTAGCATATTGGTGCTGTCAACATTTTGATGTCAGCTTTTGGCCAGTCATTGTTAGGTGTCTTCAGTCTTTCCTGCTTCAGCCGTATATATAAAACTCTATCTATCTATCTATCTATCTATCTATCTATCTATCTATCTATCTATCTATCTATCTCTCTAGACATGTATACATATGCATGCACATGACCATCATCGACTTCACATTGATAAATAAATGGATCATCAGTCACAATCCAGTTTTGCCAATTTCATTCACCTCAAGGACTGAAAAGAGCAGCAAGACCCATATTAAAGCTAATTCCCTAAGCTCACTGTACAGTGTGTGTGTGTGTGTGTGTGTGTGTGTGTGTGTGTGTGTGTGTGTGTGTGTGTGTGTGTGTGTGTGCACATATACATACATACATATACATTTTTTATACAGAGAGCGGTAGATATGTTTATAAGTATGAGAATGTGTTTTTATGTGAATACATTTTTTTCCACTGTTCTCACCTATGAGTGCCTGTAATGTGTGCATAGAGATATGTCTGTATACCAAGTTAGCTATTCACTGCACTAAGTATGGAGTATTTTATTTCTTTATTTGACATATGATTGCTTATTGTCAGCTGAGAGAAACTTTAATAAGCATGATGTCTTCTGAGTTTAAAGCATGGTAACTGGAATGCCTTAAATGTTTGTGTACTATCCCTTTTTCATGCATGTTAGTAATTGTCTTCTTTCAGTGCTGTTAGTTTAAGTTGTTCAAGAAATTTACTATGCATCTGAGTCCTTACATTTTTGCATACCTTAATTCCCAACAACCAGTCTATCCTTTAAATTTGAAGTGACTCATTCACTTAATATGGTCTTAGCCTGTAAGGTGTCTTTCTTATTTCGGAGCATCCCTTTGTATTTTATATCCCTATGTTCTTTGTTTATTGCATAACCGCTATATTTCTGAATTGCTTTATCCCCCCAGATTTTATTCTAGGCGTGCCATGCATCTGCATTGTATCTTTATGCATCACCATCCCTGTCTCCTTTATTGCAGTTCTTCCACTTTTACTGAATGAGTGATGCATACAAACTGAATTCACAGGTTCTCCCTGTAGGTTGACCATTGTACTATGTAAGTAGGGGGGCACAATAGGTGCTACTGTCTAGAACAAGCATTACACCTCTGGGAAAAATACGATCTTTCAAAAAAGAGACAATAAAGGTGCTTCAAGGTATATTTTGAAATGTATCATCTGCAGATAATTAGGAAGCAACACAGAAAATAATGAATGTGCTAAAATGAGAATTACTTGAGGCTGACATTAAAATGGTGATTAACAGACAAATACATGAATTAAAGTGGAAGCTCTTGAATTTTTTTATTGTTTAAAGGATGAATATAGCAAAAGCAACGAATCAAGAAGTCCAAAATGTTAGTATTCCAGGAGATTTTTTTTCCAGAAAACTAAGAGGATAATTTTTTTTATCTATATGGTATTATTTTATGTCATTATTAACATGCTTATATGTGTGGGTTTGTATGCATGGTCCATAAGTTTACTTTGTATCTTTATTTATTTATTTGTATCTCTAAACTGAAACTGAAATTGTTTTGCTGCGATCGGCACTCTACTCCAGTAAACAAATTAAAAATAGTAGTAGTAACAAATAATAATAATAATAATAATAATAATAATAATAATAATAATAATAATAAATACAAATAAAATACAAACAAAAATAAAAAAGGTTTGATAGAATAGCATTTAACCTCCAAGGTGTGCTTAAATGTTTTTCATATCTTCTGATTAATTGTCCTGCACCATCTACGGTCTGCAAATAAATTATCTGTACAAGACATTTTATGTTGCTAACATGTTACTTTGGTCAATTTTTAAACTTACTTAAATTGCTTGAAGGTCTTTACCCATCTATTTAAATGTTTACCATGTCTAACAGACTGGCTGGTTTTCCTAGATGGTTAGGTTTTGCAAAGCATAGATTAAAACAGGAAGCATCCAGGTGATTATAACACTCAAATATTGTGGCTGTGCAATGGTCAAAATAACATGGTTTGTAACACGTGTTAACAAATGTTTAATTAAATAGAACTAAGGAACCATATGCCAATGAGATACATGATATATGCCAGTGTAGGCACCCCAAATGATGAACTAATTCAGAAATGTATAAGAAGGCAGCACTGCATTCATACCTGTCTGGAACATCAAGATTTGTGATCTGCATGAGGGCAGTCATGCTGTGAATAGAAGCAGTTGTAGCACAGCATCACGCTTTGGAGCAGCCTTTGGCACCAGGGATTGAAGTGCTGCATGTCGAGCCATCAGTACCAATGCAGGAAGGACAGATAGCATCTAACATGTCACCACCTGACAGACCAACAGACTTTGTATACATTTTTGCTGGAACATGGGCTCTGTAAGAGACCTAATTAAACTGGGTAACACATAAGTGGAATTGAAGGGTATGTTTAGTACCCCCATTCTTATGGACACAAAGGTTGCTGTAGTATTAACCATCCAAGCCATCCAGTGAACTAAGGGGACATTTTAGGGGATATTACAGACAACAACCCCATGAATCCTAAACCTGCCCTTAAAGATTATGCCACAAAATGTGGAAAAGACACCTGGTTCCACAGGACAACAAAAGAACAGTACAATAACATTCAACCTATGACCTAGCCTATTTCTCTGAGGTTGGTTGTGACAGATATCATATCCATGTGGCTCTGAAGGACACACTATGTCTTGAAAGCATGCAATAAATTACTAAGAAGGGCTTCCACTCCCCGCACTGACAGATGCTCTGTAATACAGATGGCATGATTTATTTTTTTTCTGCGCACCACTGGCAGAGTTTAGATGATTCATGCATTTGGCATTTCTGAACTATAACAAAAGTTCTAGCAAAGGAATTTCACACAGTGTCACCAGGTCAGTTTGTGCACACATGTTCCAGATAGACATACCAATACACAGAGGTAGAATACATGCTTGGAGCAGGCCACAAGTGATATATTCTTTGCTAAAAATAATGCCAGATATACAACAGATCCATGGCTTATGATTCTCATAGTCATCCCTCAGGCCATGAAGGAAATGGCTTATAATGTATAGCCCATGCTGAAATCCAGCATTTTTTTGTATTCACATACTAAAGGAATACTTCCACTGTTAAAATACCTCAGGAAGGGCAGTTCAGTATACTCTGAACATATGCAGCAAGATATTTGTTTTGTGTGCCATGCTCCACAACATGAAATTTCTAGACAAATAGAGCAGCAGATGAGCATCATGTCAGGACCTGCCATATGATTCCTAGCAGCAGCAGTGGAAGGGCATGGTGGAAAGTCAAAGATGGAGTGCAGCAGCAGAACAACTGCCATGACAAAGATGTGCTTAGTATATTGCAACACTAACAAATAGCTGGCATGTGGTCCTGAACTATGGACCACGGCACAGACAACACAGAATAAAATAATGCATACAGCATCAAACCCAGAATATAAAAGGCTATGCATGGGCTGACCATACTCTGCATCAAACATTGCCATGCCTACAAATGCTAAAGGGTGGATAGTCTACAGTTATCATAACTTGCACAGGTTGAGGAGCCACCATAACAGGTGAATGCAACACTATTTAGACACGTACACTGAGATGTTGATGGGATTCATGGAACACATCCTCCAGTCATAGGGTCATGCTGCTGTGCCATGACAATTGATCTGGCCAGTGACAAGCAAGGCATAGAATTGTGAGAGTATGTACATTCATGCTGATAAACCAACCTATGTGTTGATTTGGTGGGACAGGGACACCTATGACCTGTACAATGCCCATGACTAGTAGTGACAGGTTGTGTAGAAACAGGTAACTGTGATGCTGCATTACCTTCAGTTTTTTTTAGTCAGATGTGGGCCACTTCACATGCAGACCCTCTCATTACTACAGACTGCATGGCCTATGGGGGCAGAATGGATGGAAGGTGAAAGTGTCTTGTGGATGCACCAGTTCATACAACATTTGCCAGCAGTAACCTCAAGAACATTGTCTTCTCCAAGTTCTCATAGTCTAGCTCATTGTAGAGCTGGTACATGTTCTCCCAGAAGCCATTATGTGCACTTATCATCACTACAATACTGTGCATAGCAGCCATATATTCCTGAGTCACTGACATGTGTATCTGTTGGTTGAGTCCACCTGTTGTGCTTATATCAGCAATAGTGTTAGAGTCATGCTTATACCACAACACCCTGAGTCTCTCTCTTATAAGAGATATGCCTACCACAGAGGTGGTACATGTTAGATATTGCATGAGCTGAGAAAACAGGTGGAATCTATGTGAGATTCTCAAAAATTGGATGTTTGTTGTGCAATGTTGAGGTTGCATACACAGCTGCACCTCTACAAGGGCTTCTGTAATGGTGGATGTGGGTAACTCCTCCATGGTAGTGCTGCAGGCAATTTCACTGTGTCATTGGACTATGCTGCTTTCTTGTTGCCGTCATTGTTAGCTATAGATGCCCTGTTGACATTTGCTCCATGTTGCTTATTGTGCTGATGCCTCCAGCAGTGAAATATGTGTAACTATGAACACACATGACACTACTGCACACATGCACATGCCTCCATAAGACCCTCTGGCATACAGTGGAAACAGCACCTTAGAGCACGTTGGAAAACATAACTTAGTGTGCAAGATGCTGCATTTACAGAATAGACTTGCTTGGTATGACAGGCATGCAGCTGGGCCTTGGTCAAGCCCTCCCTTGGATCAGGAAGTGTTGTCTGCTATAGTCCAAACCTGTAACAACATCTACACCACACTCAGTTATGAATGGCTGATAAACTTGACCTACAAGGGACACCAAAACATCTTCAGCCTCTAAGCTGCCCCTGTGTTAGTGATCTGTCAATGTCCCATACACTTTCTTTTGCATGAAATATAATGTTGGTAACTCTGCATGGCACCCATTATATAGATCTTTTACAGCTGGTTACATCATTCATATCTTGCACAAGTCCCTGCCAGATCCATTTTTAATAATACCTGTCAGTTGTACATGTTTGCAGGAGGCACATGTGATGTTCATGGAGGGATTACAGTAGCTGTTCATTTTCAAGTTATTGCCTCCTTTTGGTGACCATGACAGTAACTGTCTAAACTGAGAAAAATACATCAGACAGTGGGTATATACTCAATGCTGTTGTATGCAAGTGCAGATAACCACACTCCCCTTAATGTACATGGTTAACCACTGTAGATGGTATTATGTGCATCACCCTTCCTGTAGTTACCGCACCCTTACCTCTCCAAATGGCTGCAGAACTCTGTACCCTTTGTGGCATGCAATCCCCACAGTATCCTAAGTTCACTGCCTGCTCTCCTCAAAGCCATGCATACTGTGCCATGCATGTATAATGCTGACCAAATTCCATGTGCACAAAGACATTCTCCTCACTGTCCCTGATGTCCATCACATGGTTGGTAATTATCACAGAGGTTCTTTATCAGGAAGGGTACCTTCCTTAATTCTTTAAATGCTCCATTTGTATAGAATGCTCAAAATGTCAGCATCATTTTATATTGTGAGAACAGTAGGTAGCTAGTACAGCAGTTATGTTAATGAAGGTAAATAATGCCACTTTCTAAGAACTGCTGCCTGTGTTCAATGCACCACCATATATGTCTAGGGAGCCATGGACATCATAGTTAGCACAGAGCATGTGAGTTTGTGCATATGACGTCTGTACAAGTTTAATGCTATTGTGCAGCTATGTGACATGCAATTTATAAATGTGCATCCATGTGTATGAGGCTATCATATTGCTTCTTAACAGTACCTGCTAATTGTCCATGGAGCCACATAAAGTAGTAACAACATGGCTCCTGTGTGGTTTTCCAAGGACAGCAGGATTTTCCTCTTCTTCCTGTATATGAACATTAAGGTGCACCTGCTGGACAGTATGATGTCCCTTTGAAGAAGATATATATCTTGTGAGAACGGAGCCAGGTGTTAAGTGACATCACTAGCATCATACATGGTCTGTCCTGTCCTTGATAATATTTGGTTTTGTAAGTTGTCGATGATATAAAGATTAGCTTTGTGATTACTAATATTACAAGTCATCATTTCATGTAAAATTGTTTGGACTACTTCACTAGTTGGATATTTTCTAAAGGGATGAATTTTAATATTAACAAATGCATAATACTCCATGTGGGAGCAAGGGACGTAGTATATCCATATGTCGTGGATAATTATATATGTATACAGTCAGGAATGGTCAATGATTTAGGCATCTCGATTGCATCTTTTTTAAACTATCAGGCTAATATAAGAGAAGTAGTTGCAAAAAGCTATGGTCTTATTAAAACGTATTGCATTGTTTTTTCTAGTAGGGACAAATGTGTTTTATTGCAGATACAGATTACTAGTCTCCATCCAATAACTGAATATGGCAGATCTTTTTATTCTAGCAACATCCCACAATTGAAATCCTTGGAGTGCATAAATTAATTTTTTTTAAGACAGATTAGGGATATGATTTAATGACCTAAGTGTGTAGGCTTAATAACTTTTTGTCTTTCTTACATTGCTATTTAGTACTTTTCCTCTTGACTTATATGTGACCAGGGTTCCTCTTTGGTTTGTACATTCACATTAATCGTATTGCTGACTGCTGTGTTCATTTGTTCGACCCATTTTTTTTGGTAGCTTGGCCTGTGTTGTGCATAGGGTCAGCACTGACTCAGGTGCATTAGATTGCCTTAGTTCATCCACTGGTCATGTACAGTGCTGTAGTGCTGCCCTTTACGTGTTGTAAGAACAGTGTTCTTTACTTCACCATTGTGACACTGTGTTTTGTGGTCCTTTGCTCAACATGCTGGTGCTCATTCCTGCCTGGTCCACCTTTAATTAGATCTTAGGCATTTCAAACTGAGACCTCCTCAAATATTTTTGTGCACAGGGACATGTAGCTATGGTCTATGTATCCAGTTTCTAATGTTTTTTTTCTATGTGCTTTTTCCTTATATGGCTATTCAAACTAATGGGTCAACAGTTTTCTGGGTCAGTAGTTAGCGACTTCATTTTAACATATCATTAAAGGAGGAGTTCTACAATGGCATGTCTAGCATTATTTATTAGTCGTTCATGTAAGATATTAAGTCCATGCTCCCAAGTGACATTAGGAGGTGTAAGACACTCAAAATTTGTGGAATTAGGATATTTTTCAGGGGTAAAGTTTATACTTTTTTGTAGTACAGTTGCTATGTCTGCTGGGTTTGAGTAGATCTTATCATTTTGGATAAATTCACAGCATTGCATGCTATTATTTTTTTTATTTTCTGAAGTAACTATAGAAAGGCAAATAATTATCCTTGGTTTCTGAAGTTAAGCATTTAGCTCATAAGAATAAAACAATAAAAGAAAACTGCACTGTATGCAAACAGGACTGAGCAACACAGATTTCAGACAATAATGCTAAAGCAGGTGCAACTTGATCACAGTACTACTGAGCAACTGAAAAACTGCAGTGCATTGAAAGGGAACTAATGCTAAATGGGGTGTGATAAGTGCTGTTATTTCATAGCACTTGATTTTCTATTGTAGTTTCTGGCTTGAATGCCTTCTTTGTGAAGCCCACCCCACAAACTCTGATTTCTTTCCATATCAGAAATAAATGCCATTTGGTAGTTTGGAAGTTCTCTAAATTGCCCATAAGTGTGCAAGTAGTAAAAGAAGGAGTGTGTGTGTGTGTGTGTGTGTGTGTGTGTGTGTGTGTGTGTGTGTGTGTGTGTGTGTGTGTGTGTGTGTGCGTGTGTGTGTGTGTTTGAGTGAGTTTGCACCCATGTCTGTGTGTTTCAGTGTGTTTGCACCAATGTGTGTGTTTGCTTGCACGTGTGTGTGTGTGTGTGTGTGTGTGTGTGTGTGTGTGTGTGTGTGTGTGTGTGTGTGTGTGTGTATGTGTGTGCGCGCACGTGCGTGTGTGTGTGTTCATGTGCCTGTGTATCAATGAATGTGTGTCTTCCATTCAGGATGGTTCTTTGCTTTATATACATTGCTTGCCAAGATAGGCTCCTACTGTCCTGCTTCCCAGTGAAATAATCAGACAATATTTATAGCAATGAAATAGTCACTGTTGTAAACCCTATCACTGGCTGGTATAATTGCAAAATACTTGCAATTCGCCATCCCACAGTTTTGTAGCCACTTCTAAACTCACTGTGTCTATCATATTTCTGTATACTGTTTGACTACAGTCTGTCATTACCTTATCTGTTGTCAGACTATTAGCACTGTGCACCTTTAAGCAGTGTAGCAGCTATACTATGGAAACATGCACATTTGGGTTGCGGCTCATAGACATCTGATTATTGTAACCATACACTGAATATATATGTAATGAAGCATAAATACTTGCTTAAATGCAAAGCAATGCAAATTTCTCAAGCTAAATGAAAGGCAGAAGTCACGTACCCCTAAAACCACAGGAACACAGTGCCAAGCCCAACTGTCATATTCTGAGGCACTTTACAAATCTTTAATAAAATCTCAAAGGCACTGTAGACACTGCCCAAGATACTCAGAACTCAGACCATATAAATTCTCATCTGCTCCTCAGTCAACAGTGCTACCTATTAAATCATGCTCTAGTGGATATGTGGATTTTTTACTCCAAATTTTTATTCACAAAAATCAAGTTATAAACTACCAGTTCAAACAAATATTCATATGTGTAGAATCATAAATGTTACTAAAAAAATATAAATGGCAAAACATTCAGTACAAGTAACTCTTTGTAGTGGTAGCATACATTAGATTTTAGATGTTAAACTGGATTTTATAAACCATGGTGCACCCAGTAAATATTAACAACTTGCACTATCTTGGTAATTTCTCAAGCTACATACTTATTGTCATCAGCAGTTTGTTCATCTAGCTGTGAGCCTTCAAGCAAACTTTAGCAGTTCTGTCCTCATACAAAGTTGCTGACATGTTTATAAAACTAAAATTATGACAATATAAATAAATGGCAAATTAACAATATTCAGTATCTCTTTAGCTGCACTAAAGTGTAGTCAAGACTAATGCAAGTGTGTTCCACTCATGAAAGCTTTAAGAAGAAATTATTCAATAGCTTGCATTTAGCATGGTTTTGCAATTATTAAAGTAAATATGTACAGTTAATACAAGATGTTTATAGGTTTCACTCGGACAATCAATAGAGAAAGATGTGTAGATATCAGTAGCATTTTAATAACAATCCAAATAATAACCATGGTTCACTAAGTGAAATGCACAAGCCCTTAAGATTTTCAAGCTCTGCTATTGCTTATAAAAATGTCTTATTCTTAGGTCTCTTCATAGTGAGGCATTATAATGCACCAAATGCTGGGCTAAACAAAGGTAGGGTGATTTTTAGCTACCTGTCAGGTGCCAGAATTTGTGATGTCTTCAGGGCACTCATGTACCTTTACCTAAAGTATGTATGCAATATAGTCATTGCTCACTTGGGTGTGAATAACTTGCATCATCCCCCCCCCCGTGAATCATAAGACGTTGAACTTGGTTGTGCTTTCTGAACATGTTTCTGGTCTGGCAGATAGTTAGTCTTGGTCTGTATCTTGCCACCACTGAGAATGATGCTACAGTACAAACAGAAGATAAGTGATTTTGACAATAATCTGAGTTATGAGCGTTATTCCTAAGGGATTCGGTATGTTTCAGTCTAGGACATCGATGGTTATCAGTCCTACCTGTTTCTCCAGGGATGGTCTTCACCTCTCTCATCCAGGCTTCTATATACTGGCTAAGACATTTTCTGCTCCCATAGTAACATTCTAAGCAATGTCAGTGTCCTGCATTTTCCAGCCTAAGAAATTCAAATCAGGTTTGCACTAATATCGCACTGCTCAACAACAAAAATCTAAACAAAACCATGATTATTAACAAATATTTCCTAACCCTTGAAATCACAGCCACCTATATTATGCCAAATACATTAATCCAATGTGGTGCTAGCATACCTCCTGTCTTTAGTTTTAATGTGAACCAATTTTAGACCATACAGTGAGGATGGTCTTTACTCAGTTGGGAGTATGCAGTTGTTACTCATAATCACACCAAATTGAACTACTAGAGGAAATAAAGATGTAAATATTTTGCATATACTGGTAGCTACGGGTATGTCCATCTTTCATGCATGGCTTGCCCATGTTTCTGAAGCTTGGACAATGGCTTGGTCAGTACCACTTCACAATATCTGTTCACTATATGCAGCAATAACCTTCCTTATCTTCCTCTCCTCCTCTCCTCATTTAACCTGGTCCTCTTCCATGCCATCCTCTCCCTAACTACCGCACAGCAAGATCTACAATATGACTTCAGTAACATCAGTGAGTGGATTATTACTAAAAATCTCATACTAAATACATCCAAAATTAAATCTGTACTTTTTGGTAATCAAAACCTCAGCAGTTCCAAGAAAATATTAACACTCTGTGATTACAACAACCATCACTTAATGCAAATTTCCTCCTTCATGTATCTTGGTATCTGGTTATAATCCTCACTTAACTTCTACCTGAAAATTGATGATACACATGCCCTACTTTTCTGGCACGGAAACTATTGTCTATCCTCACACTCCAGCAGGTCTGCAATGAATCCTACTCCCTCATCTCAAATCTGGCCTTCCACTTATATCAGTAGCCTCTATTAAAAACTCCACCACTATTCAAACAGTAGAAATCAAACTATATACATTTAGTACACATTCTCCAAGAAATGAAGACTGCTGTATTACACTAAAAAGGCAAACTGGCTCCTAGTTAACCAAAGACCAGACCTACTCCTAGGATTTCAACTGCTCAAACTTCTTCAGGCAAGAACATACTTGCCCTCCTTTAATCTCAAAACTGATAAGACATATCCCTACATACAACCTAAGAGACTTGCACCACTCAGGCCTTAAATCAGAAATCCCACAATTCAAGCTATGTATCTCTGACCATGCATTCTCGGTTCTCGTGCCAAATATGTGGGAGTCCCTCCCATCTGAAATTAAGTACTCATCCTCTTATTCCGAGTTCAGTCCTCTACTAAAGTCACATTTAGTTAAACAAACAGAATATACTGATTGCACCTCAGGTCACATCATTTAAGTTTACTTTCACTCTTCACCACATTAACTTAGCCACTAAGATCCGTTGCTCCTTGTGATATCTCTACTTTAGTCTTCTCTAATTTATCAGATGTTGTGGCACATTTTTGCATATTGCAAATTAATACTTTCTCTGTGTGCAAATTTGTACTAATTTACTTTCTGTTTTGAATGTCTGGTTTAGATTGTGGCCCCAGGTTGAGATTGAACTGGTCAGTATTGATCAGTGCTCTACCCTGGTAAATAAATTCTAATAAATGCATAAATAAATAAACTCATACCATGATGACTACAGCCTGTGAAAATGAACTTAACAAGTTAGAATTTCATAACAATCAAAGCATACACAATTATACTATACGACTTCAATTATCTATCAATATAATGGATAGACACTACTATAAATAACAAATAAGTACACTGGTTCCTGGATATCATCAATGCCTACTCTATAAAATAGTTAGTACTTACTCTTAATATGGCTTCATATAATCAGATCAGACCACCATCCCATACTATTTCTGTAAGATCTAAGCCAAGCATGTCCTTGACTGCCACTGACATGACATCAGAGATTTGGCTGTGCTTTGTGCTGACTTTACTCCCTCCTAAGCTCATCCATTTCATTCTCTCTTTCCATTTCTCACAAATCCAATGCCATGTTCTGAAACAAATCTGTTGGGCAGAACCCCAACATTAAAAAAACTCTGTAACAAGAGGAAGAAAAATCTCCTGTCCCTAAAATATATGCACAGATGATCCACTTGAAAAACATCCTGAACAGTGTAAATAAGGAGTTGACAAAATATCAAAATCAGTAAGGCCAATTATGAGTTAACTATTGGCACAAAACCTTATTCAGTTATGTCTGGAATCTTAGGAACATTGACTTGATATCAGGCAGTAATGCATACAGAGACTTAAAAGTTTTTGCAAATATACTTCTGGAAGATGTTATCTCATACCTCTCATTTCTACCCCACCATGGTTTCTCACCCATGAAATCCTTTTATTTTTATCTCAGAGCAAATATTGTATGTGATCTCCAAAACAACAAGCATGAGCTGTCTAGGATCAGAAATCATACTCGACCATTTTCATACAGGTATGAAGCAATGTCTCACTAACTGTTTTGTAGGCATGCTCATCCTCAGCATGCTCATATTTCTGAAGCCTGGAGAACAGCTTTGCTGGTACTACCCAGACCCACCCACCCACCCACCCACAATAACAAGCCAACCACTAAACCCAAGGAAATGTAGACCAATTAATCTCACCAGCCTTGTATGTAAAGTTATGGAATGTATCATCACAATGTTCATCAGGGCCTACAATCCCTCAAGCCAAACCAATCTGTTTTAGGGTAAGATTGATCCTGCCTATGTAACCTGGTTGACTTCTTTGAAAGTGTTACAGAGATACAGAGACACTATATGAAGGTCACTGGCACACACTGCCTAGACTTGGCTAAAACTTTTGACATTATTCTGCATTCCAGAATGAATTTAGTTAAATATTAACCACTTATAACTCATTGGATAGCAAACTGGTTAACAGATAGATCCCACCCCATGAGGGTGAAATTACTCCCTATCAGTAGTTTCCCCAGATGTCTGTTTGGGACCATTACTCTTTAGCTTAAACTTAACCAGTCTTAAATCAGATGTCAAGTGTCTCAGCCTTACCATGCTTGTCAATGACTGCAAACTCAGAGCTCTCAAAAGCAATCCATTTGACAGCTATTCTCCTCCAAAAGGACCTTTACCATCTACATTAATTGTGTCTAAACTGCACACAAAAACATACCATTAAAAATGTAGCATACTACTCCATGAGAAAGAAGATCTCCATAGCAACTACCATATAAATGCCACCACTTTCAAAAACTGATCATTTATTTAAGAAACTGGGCACATTCATGGACAATGATCTTTCTATTGACAACCACATATGGCATCTCTAGTAGGGCAGGGTCCGATATTGCCTAGTAGGTGAGACACAGATCATGTCTGAGCAATCTGTATGATACTGAGCAGAGTGATAGTGATTTGAGCCTGTCCACACAGGACAGGTGTTGGAGGCCATGGATTATCTTTGTGAGATATTTCTGTGGCCTTTCCAGTTGGTGCAGGTGTTTGGAGAGGTACAAACCATACGGGGCAATATACTCAATTATTGGCCCAATGAGAGAGGAACTTCTGCAGTGGTGCAGCGGTAGCATTGTTGTCTCACAGCAAGAGGTTCTCCCATTCGATTCTCGGTTGGAGTGTGGAGAGTGCCTTCTGTGTGGAGTCTGCATGTCCTCCCTGCAGTTGGATGGGCATTTGAAAGACATGCGTAAATGGGAATGCCTTTGTTGAAGGTTGGACGTCGAGCTGGCACCTCAGCGTTCGTGAAAATCTACTTCCAATCATTAGCAGACCGGAGTTCCGCTGTGGCGACCCCTAACCGGGAAAAGCCAAAAGACAACAACATTGGCCTAATGAGAGAGGAGTACAGAGAGGTAATAACCTCCTTTTTTCTGGATGCAATCCCTTTACTTATGAAATGAACCAAGTAAAAGGCTTTTCTGACCACTGCCACTACATGATGGTCAAATGTGAGATTGTCGTCAAGCTGAGTGCTCAGGTCTTTCACAACAGGTTGTGTGCTTAGGGGAGTACCGTTGATGTGGTAACCAGTAGGGGCTGTGTTTTTGCGAATTGTATGCTAATACATTTTTTTGCGTTTAAGGCCATGATTTTGGCACCAGTAATTTGTTGCTGTCAGACCCTCTTGCAGTATGTTAACATAATTTGGGGAGTCAATGACAGAACCCAGCTCACATTCATCTGCAAACCTGGTCAGCCACAGGCTTTTTGTCTTTGCCTGGACCTCTGAGAAGTAGATTCCAAACAGTAGGGGTCCTAGGACAGATCCCTGGGGAACACCACTAGGGACATGTCTGCTGTCGGAGGTGGAGGCACCTATTTAAAGAAGTTATAGTTTCACTGTTCTCCACCCTTATCAGATGCATAATTAATAAAATGTCCCCTTTGGCACGCATCTATCCAAGTGAATGGCACAACTAGAAAAAATATGTTTTCTGTCATATAAAGTCTCAGGAATGAGATCTCTACATTACACGGGATGTCTAAAAATTGTATCAGCCACTCATCCTATTTTTTTTCTTATCAACTTGTCTGTGGTGATCTTTTCTTTGCCTACAAGGTAGAAAATATCCTTGACCTGCTTGATCTTCTATATGTTTATAAAACTCCAGGCATCAAAAATACCTACTCTAGGGATCTACATTTACAATGAAATATAAATAGGACTTGTTGGTGAGACAGACATCTTTTCTCAATGGATTCCGTACCTCTGACAAAACTTCTCACTCTAAAAAAACTTCCAATTTAAATGATTTAGACGTTTGCATGGCAACCACAAAATGTTCCATGGACTGAGCACCTTAATCTCTTATTGGCAAGAACAGTAAATGAACTGCATTGACTAGGCTCATAATAATTTTTCCATCAATTGCCTAGTATAAATCGATGAGCTTACAAACATATGGAATTTGAATAGAATGAATTGGATATCAGAGAATAAATAAATGAAGGAATGAATTCAATAAATGCCCACATATTCTCATTTGATAATTATCCCCAATAGTGCAATTTAAAGCAGCTCTTTTACATGAGTAACTGCTGATCATGAATAATTTCATTCATGCCAACTCAACTAAGATATACGTGTGTGTGTGTGTGTGTGTGTGTGTGTGTGTGTGTGTGTGTGTGTGTGTGTGTGTGTGTGTGTATATAGACAGATAGTGTACATATGTGTGTGTATAAGTTCGAAGGTAGGTACACGGCTATCTACCCAAAGGCAGCATGTATAAGCCTAGCTGGAATGTGTTGGCTTTCGCCACCCCCTTAGATTAGTTCCCTGTGCCTCTGTCCAGCAGACCCACTGAAGTGATCCCTGGGGTAAACTTCCTATTTCCCATCCACTTGTCAAGGTTTCTCTTGAAGAGTGTTAGTGAGGAGCTCTGTCTAATGTAGATTGTAATCTTGGTCCAGAGCATGGGATGTCTCTGGGACAGGAATCTATCCCTCCAGTACATCCTATTTATTGTTGTGGTAAGGTTTAGATCCCTAGAGCATTTGGCTCGAGGGGATATGGTTTTCTTTAGGTGAAGCATGTCCATCAATTTTGGGTTGGACATGGCTTTGTATGTCAGGCAGAGATCACCTCTGAGTAGGCGGTATGCAACCGAGTACAGCTGGTGTTTCTTCAGTCGAGCTGCATAGAGCATCTGTTTGAGGCCAGTGATACTCTTGGTGAGGTACTTCTGTGGTCTTTCTAGCTGTTGCAGGTGTCTTGTAAGGTACATCTCAAATGGGGCATTGTACTCTATGAGGGGTCTGATGAGTGATGTGTAGAGGGGCACAATGACATCTTTTGATATGGATGCAAAGCTTTTTGTGATTAGGTGGGCCACATAGAAGGATTTTCTAACCACTTTGGCAATTTGATTATCAAAGGAGAGATTACTGTCTACTTGGGTCCCCAGATCACTTATTTCTTCTTCCATATTTAGGGGGTTACCACCTATGTGGTAGTTTGTGGGTACTTTGTTTTTTTCCAAAGGGGATGACTATGCACTAATAATAGGCTCAGTATCAGTAATATATTAGAATATCAGGAAAAGGTTGATCTGGGCAATTCCAGCTAAGTATGTCAAACCCTTTCAGTGCAGAGCTCCATTATAAATTTATGAGATATGAATTTATGTCTGCCAGGTACATGGCTTTTTCATGTTGTCCTTTTGTTATATTTGATAAAATAAAGTCTGCTTGGCCATAAAGGTTTAGTCTGGACATTAGATACTCTAATTTAGAGTAAACATAGAATTAAATCAGTCACAATCAGCAGTTATTAATGCAATGGGGCTGAAAGCATAGCATGTGATATTTTGTGATAAAAGTAATTTAATTTCAGTATACCTATTCTTACAAGGTGACTGCATGAGTCAGGGGATGAGATTACTGTGTGAACTGAGCCTATTATTAGACTTAATGCTTGCTGCGACAGTGGTACACTTAGCTCTGCAAAAGGACCACATTATTAGGGCAATGAGTATTGCAAACTTTAGTTTAAAAGTGGAATGGGGGAATTTAATATGTGTACTATGTATGCTAGTATCTCTCATACTGTAGTGAGAATATTTGCTTGAGAAAGTAGATCAATTATTTATGGGAAGATGTTGCAGTGTTGCCTTAATTACTAAATGTAAAGCCTTTTGAAAATGTTGGAACTTATCTTGAATGTTGCTGTCAACATTACATTACATTATATTTTATTGCATAGTTCTGAATGCAAAGGAAAGCAAATTGCCTGTCTAGTCAGGCTTCTTTCTGCAGCCAATATATTTTTGCCCTTTGTGTGTTCTTTCTTTAACTCATCATCATTTTAAGATTTTTTTGAAGAACATTGATCTAGCACTCCATAAAGTAGTTTACCTATTTCCTTCATTTTTTAATTTATTTTCTTTCAACACACAATATTAAATTCATGAATGACAAACTACAATACAAAAATACATTTATAAAAAAAGGAAGTAAAAACATAAAGTAAACAGGAGAAATAATGGAAACATAAGAAAAGAAAAGACAAGAAAGGAACAACAGAAAAAGAGAAGAAAAAATAAGGTAATCCCTCCAATGACAATGTTATTGTGTGTGTGTGTGTGTGTGTGTGTGTGTGTGTGTGTGTGTGTGTGTGTGTGTGTGTGTGTGTGTGTGTGTGTGTGTGTGTGTGTGTGTGCGAGCGTGCATGTGCACCTCTGACATACAACCATCTTTGTAAAGAAACCTCAGGCATAGGAGCAGCTTTCCAATTTTTGAGGATCATTTTAGTAATCATTGAAGCTAGACGTATTTTAGTTATGGTTACAAAAGACAGCACTGTTCATATAAAGTAAAATCATTGCAGGTAATAAATCAAATACTGCATCAGCCAAATTCGATAAAACTACAAGGTCCATTTCTACTGTGTGAGAGTTGATGGTAGCAGAATGTTTTAGATTCGTAAGCAGCTCGACACAGTGTGTAGTCCCATGCACCACCACACAAACAAGGTAAACACCATGGCATGCTAATTACAGCATAAGCAGCTGAACTGTACCCTAATCAACCAACATGGAGGAGCTATTCAACACGCTATAAAGCAACCATGTAGACTCAGTGCTGATTTTCCCTACGAATTCCAAAACCTGTTGGAATACAGCCACAGAACGGAGTCAACACAGAAACAATGTTATTCATTTGTAAGTGGAACAAACTGAAGTCTATGCTGCTGCTGCTAATAGACCAAGGCCATGATGGAGAGGAGTTTTCAGCCCTCTTTTAACTTATCACTACCTACATGACATGGAAGTTGTAGAGCACTTCAGGGTGGATACAGACACATTACAGGAACTCTGCAACTTCTGTCGCCCTTGACTCAGAGCTAGAGCAAACTGAGGGGAAACTATCCCAGTGGAAACAAAGGTATGTGTAGCACTTAGAATCTTAGCTACAAGTGCCTTTCAGAGACCAACAGGGGACATGCTGGGGTTGTCACAGAAATCAGCCTCCAGGATCCTCCATCAGTTTCTGAATGTTATGCTCCAACAGTCTAGTGATCACATATATTTCCCTGTACTCCTGATTATAGGGCTAGAAATATGCAAGAGTTCTATAGAGTAGCACACTACCCTGGAGTACTGGGTACCATAGATTGCACACATATAGAAATGAAGGCACCACCTGGGCAACAGGGCAGGCTTCCACTCTATCAACTGACAAGTTGTGTGTAATCCCAAGGAAATCATCTTCAATGTGTGCGCTGGCAACCCTGGCAGTTACCATGACTTACATATCTGGCACACCTCCCAACTGTATCAGATGTAAACTACTGGGGATATCCATCAGGTCATTTACTGGGGGATGCAGGTTATGCACTGGAACCTTGGCTGAAGACACCCATCAGAAATCCATACATACCCGGTAAAGAATGCCATAAAGAGGCACACGCTCAAACCAAAAATATCATAGATCATGTGTTTGGGCAGCTGAAGTCACGGTTCCAGTGCCTAGATATATCTGGGGGGTGCCTGCTGTATAATCCATGGACATGTACTGAAATCTTTACAGTATGTGCAATGTTACACAATATCATACTGAAATAACAGCTTCAGCAGGATCAGCAAGGAGAAGGAGCACACATCCCACCAGCAATGCCAAGGTCAGAACAGCCACATGCAGATGAGGGGAAACCACCAGTTGTTGTGGGTATAGGCAGATGTAGGCATGCTCAATATGCCCTTGGATAGGCTAAGAGACAACGCATAGCACACTCACTCACCACCTAAAGGCCTATAAACCATCCTCCTATGCACATACATATACTAACATTGATGCCAAACCACTCTCACAACCTTTAACTCTCCATGTATTAGCCGTGTACTGCATGCATCAAGCAGAGTCAGCCCTGAACCAAAACTGTGGCAACTGCTGCATTTACAAGGTAAGTCATAAACCCGGACTGCATTGTGTAATAATATGAATGAGTGGCATATCCTTATATTTAATTACTTGGTACTGTAAGCAAGTAAAGGTGGGAGATTTGTACAGAAATGGCTTTAACATGTGACAGCAGAGACATTTTTATCTTATATGTTGTAGGCATCAGGCATCAAAGATTCATGCAATCATACCTCTCAAAAGTACTGATGATTACTGTATACCCTCACTTTAGCACCATACATTTGTACTGGAAAATAAATAAAGAGAGAAGTTAAAAAGTAATGATACATATTGCAGGTTCATACTTCATAACCCTCACAAGATCAGTCACAATAAAGGTGGGACATTTTGATGCTATCAACTGCCTAACTTTCTAAAACCAATATAAGTCAAAGGTACAATTAACAATTCAACACCACAACTATGGATATACTAAGCACTAAGTCATCTATGCACCCTGAACATCAGCAACAAAGCTTATGTATCCCTGAATCCAAAAGACAGAAAACAGGGAAATGGCACAGTTATCATCACTTGCACAGGGTGTTTTGTGTGTGTGTGTGTGTGTGTGTGTGTGTGTGTGTGGGGGGGTGGTTAGGAAGCCGATGATGACACAAAACATAGGTGAGTGTGTATGAGTAAGAAAGAGAAGCAGGCAGACATTTGCATAAACCAACAAATGGCACATGAGAAAAAATGAGTTTTAAGCTGCATGGATGAACCGTGTAACTGTTTTGTATGTGTGTGTGTGTGTGTGTGTGTGTGTGTGTGTGTGTGTGTGTGTGTGTGTGTGTGTGTGTGTGTCTGTAGGGGTCTTCCATGTGAAATTGGTGTGTGAGTGTCTGCAGGAACACAGCCAAGCTCTGTGCTAGCTCTATGTCTTGGTATGTCAGACAGGTGTGAGCTGTGTATGGTAGAGGTGGTAGTTCATTGTTGTCATCCCTGACTATGAGAACTGGCTCCACCAGGAGTTGCACTGGCACATCCATGCTCACAGTCATATGCAATGCTGCAACCTGAATTTGAATGATGTCTGCTGGATGAGCTCTCTTCACAGGAATTCCCAGGAACACGACCCCATGACCTGCCACTTCTGGGTATGGACAGCTCACCCACTGATGGAGCAGTGGAAGTACTGCCACTAAGGGGAAGTGATCAGACATGGCCACATTGGCTTACAGCAGATGATGTGGCTGATCTAGGCCCACCAGGATGCCATTCCCCTCCCAGTAGACATTCCGTGACAGACACAGCTCGTTCCATGAAGACACCCAACGTTCCATCACAAACACCCCTCATTTCAACATGTCATTCACCTAATCCATTGAATTGGCAACATGGTGGAGGCAGTGAATCATGTCAGCTTGTATCATATCTCCAACCCTGAACATTTGTCTAGCATAGCAATGGGAATGTGCCTGTGCCTCCATGATGGATCTAAACATACATTGAGTGGTACAGAAAAAGACACCTGGATCAGGTGGAAGAGATAGCAGGTCTCATCTGAGCACCCTTAACAACCCTCCTGCTTGGTACCTTGCCCTGACTTTGGCTACAGCCAAAGACAACAGGCACTGAAGTCACTGTAACCTTACTTCCCTTATCAATGGCCTTGGCCTCCACCTGCCCAATATCTGAGGGCTCACTGGAGTGGGTAGGTGTAGGCCTGCTGACTGTGTCTGATGGAATTGCAGGGGATAGCTGTATGTCAATCTCAGTGTCAGATTTAACCTCTATGCCCCCAATTGTGCCTCTGTTTGGCCACCATCATCATTAGAGTCTGTTAATATACTGACAGCACATGGCAGAAGTCCCACACGTCCACTATCTGGATCACCTGTGGTAAAAAGCAACAAGCACAGGAAAAAAAATAATACCTACATTACTATAGTCCAATATATGCCAACAAACTAACAGTGGTGCCACTGTTATAGACAGTAGAGCAATGCACACGACAGTCCTGATGTCAACATCACACACTAAAATGTTTCTTTAAATTGCTCATCGGTACTGACATAAAATTGTTTGGCTTACTATCTGCAGATGAGCTTCTCTTCAGAAAGCCAAATGGCCTTGGAAGAAGGTAAACAAAAGGTAAGGGCAACATCATCACAATTAACAGTAACACAGGGGGTAATACTTTTAACCCTTTATATGCCCATTAACTAAACTTTCAACAAGAACTTGGCTGACAACTCCAACCTAAGATAATCAATCAGAATGTGCTGTTAACTGTAGCAAACTTCAATCCCCCAAAAAAAAATTCTTGTGACACAGAAGTAACATATTGATTTCAATTGTTTTACTATACAACACTATTCAACAATTGAGATACTAAGGCCTACCTGAAAGCTCCTCCTGGGACATGCTTGATGTCCCTGAAACTGTTGATCTGACATCATGTACATATTGTTCTGCACATTCCTGGGTCCTGTCTGACTCCCTGACAGTGGGGAGGAACTCTTAATTTGGTATTAGTGTTAGCTCCATAGCAGGCCCTCCCCAGTACCCATCCAATCACTGCCCACTGCAGCTGCTGATCTCCATGCCGATGTGATCATTTCAGTAGCCCTATGGCTCACCTGCTCATATTTTCTCCAATGGACACCCACAGCATTAACGTGATCCATAATCTGGGAATTTGCATTCTATGTGCCATACCTCCCCATCCCTTTTCAAGTAGGAAGGCCCCATGTTACCTAAAAGTGTCCACTATCACTTGATTTTCAGCATCAGTAAAGGGTGGTCTTTGAAAATTGACATGCCTGGGTGGCATACGTCTAGATGTCCTAAAAGATAACAGAAGGTTAATTCACATAAGTATCACATAACAAAATAACTGATCCCAGATAAAACAGAAAAGGTAGCGTCTCAGTATTACCCACTGGAGAAACATAAAACAGTCTAAAGATGTGAAATATGAACAACAGGCTGGATGAAAAAAGGAGGGTAACAACAGCAACATATCCTTGTTTGTGCCATAACAGAAATGCAGCTTTGCTCCCCCACAAAAGAACAGGCAAATGACACATTTTGCTAACAAACCATCTTTGAAATGCTATAAGTGCTATCAAATGAACTGTCCATGAAACATATGTACATATTTATCACAGAGCATTCCATTTCAAGGTATTGGCAATCATGTATACCTGTGAAATGCCTTGACAAATATGACCCCTGGCATCAGTATACTTCTAACTACTGCATACAGATAAAATGTAAAAGCATTTGCTTCAGATTTTTCTTAAGTACATTCCAGCATATGCAGTATGCTGCTGAGAAAATGTAAGCATACCTTTGGAAGTTCAGTAATCATCTGTGCAGATATATCCCAAAGTAATAGCATATGTTCAGTTTTCTCCACATAAACAAGTCTCCTTAACTTCAGTGTGCCTAGCTACATGGTTGGCTTTTTATATGGTTTAGATTCAGGGATGTTAGTATGGTGAGCATGCAAGTGAGATGTGAACTGATTAGAATTGCTGAATCCCAAATACTTGGGTCCGTGTAGGAGATGTAAACATACTGCAGATACTTCCTCAGTATTTTTAATGCATTGCAACTGTGAATGATTATTGACTGGGAGAATGAAAAATACAGCAACACTGCAGGTTGCCTTATATCCAGTGAGTGTGTCAGGTTAGACCTACAAAGTGTTAGATGTAAGGTTGAAAATGTAAGTAAGCAGCACACAATTCACAGGTTATGTTCATTAACATCCAGCCTGCCTTTCATTTGTTGGCAACTGCATATGATATTATTTCCAGTTAATATCCTCACACATTTTAAGGCCAATGGTATAGAATGGCTTATAGACTACATGTCTGGGATTTCGGGTCAGGTAACTGAAGAATGACCAACAAATACAGAAAGGTAAGACAGAACTCTATATTTGCAATGAATAATCATAACAGGTTGACTGATCACTAAGTGCACTACATCCAAAAATAATGAATGCACAAATAATGGTTGTATTGTTTCATAATACTGTAGATGATGTTGCAGTTGTTTGTGTGCCGAATGATTTCAGTTCCTTGTTGCAAAGCTGTTTGTGTGGCAAAGACAGATAAGCACCCATCCTGTGTTCTGCAGGTTCATTGGAGTGAGATTCAAATCCATATCTAGGTAGACATATCTGACGTGAACCATCATTTTCTAGAGTGAATGTCATAGACTGGTTTTCCTCATTTCAACTACTTGTTCCTTTTTTGTCTTTTTACCCTTTTATGTCTTGGTTTTTTTTGGGGGGAGCACTGTTTGTGCGATGTGGAACTTAGTGCAATCATGGGGATGGAGGAAATAAATGGTGGGTTTGGCTGTGCTTATCTCATTTACGCAAAGCATGGCAGTGCACAAACTGGACAACTGGACCAGTCAGGAAGCAGACAGAACACCTGCAGATTGGACCCAGACAGCCAAAAGTAGAAACTGGATACATTCAATTAATTAGATTGGGCACCATGCAAACTCACTAAGTGGCATTATGTGGCAGTTAACAGAAAGACCTTAAGAATGATTAGAAAAATTAGGGCATGTCATGTAACTAGCCCTGTGGCAGCAGATGTACATGTAGGGCTAGGTATTCTTTCTGTGACATATACATGACTGTCTGATAGTGCTGAACAGCAATCAAGTTATTACATCAGATGCATATTTTCTACCTGTTCTGCTGATGTACACACTTACATACATAGGTGTTTGACAGCATTAATGGCATGTGCTATATATATATATATATATATATATATATATATATATATATATATATATAGATATATATATAGATATATATATATACACACACACACACACACACACACACATATATATATATATATATATATATATATATATATATATATATATATATATATGACATGCACACCAGTCAAATAGCCTGTATTGCTCATAATGTGACATACAGGTATAGCAGTGTCCTTCCTAACACCTCCAGCAGATGTTACAGTGCCAGGACAGTGTGTGTGGTTATCCTTATATAGTGTGGATGTATCATAATAATTCTTGGAGTGTTTTTATGCAGAATCATCTTTAATCACTCATTATTTTGATGTTGTCGGTGATTGTGGTTGTTTCTTTTAATGTTTTGCATGAGCCTTTGCCTGTTCCCCATTTGCTGGAGACCTCTGCTGAGATTACACTCATTTATTTATTTATTTATTTTGGCATTTGTTAACTGGGTATGTCAACTGAGCATGTTCCCTTTTTCAGTGGAGGCCCGGAGAGGAAATTTCCCTACAGATCAGATATTATTCAGAGGTAACACAAAACACAGAAAACTTCAGTAACATGACCTAAAATACAGGAGTAACTATACATATATTAAAATCTCAATATACAGGTGAGAAAGGGGTAGAAGAGGTAGGTACAAGGAGGAATACAAAGCCTAAAAAAGAGCAGAGTACTTGCCAATGATACTGTGAAAGAAAAAGACTCAGATGAGTCATAGGGGGTAGATGGGCATTTGGATAAGAAGAGGACAGGGGAATAGAAACCATATCTAAATAGGTTCATATACAGGGGGAAGAAGTGGAAGAAATAGAAACAAGAAGGAGGAGTGAGAGCAGAGTAATGTAGAGCATTAAGACTAAAGATAAAAGAGTAAGGGTGGAAACTGGAAGATGAGTTAATCATCGCACGTCAGAAGAGAAGGACAAATGTAGGTGATGTGAGTAGTTATGTTGGGTTTTGGCAGAAGCAGAGCCATGAGTTCTGCAGAGACTCTTTTAATGCCTTTTTGAAGTTGAGGGTGTTGATTATAGTTCTGATGAAAAGAGGTAGCTTGTTACAAGCCTTGGCAATGAAGTGGCAGTATTTGTGTTTTCCAAATATTCTTTTGGGCTTGAGGATTTTCAGCACAAACTGGTCAGAGCTCTGGAAAGAATGATTAGGGGTATAGAAGGAGATGAGGAATGAGATGGCAGTGCAGGAAGTAGGTTGTGTGGGAGTTCAAGCCAGTTTAGGGATTTGAGAGCAAGGCAGTGGTGTGAATTGTAGGGCTTTTAGCAGCAAACCTATTTTATTGTAAGACAGTTCAACTTTACACTTTAGAGAGGACTGTAGTTGGTTAGGATAGGAGAGGCGTAAAGTGGATTGGGAAGAAGATAAGCATAGGCAAGAGAAAGTCTGTTGTCCTTAGTGTGGATTTGTTTGTTTCCATAGAGTAAGACTAGTTTTTGGTGTTTTTAATGCAATTTTGGAGATGTATGTAAAATTTTAGTTGATCATCTATGATAACAATCAGGAGTTTGATTTGTGATTCAATGTTTATTATAGTGTTGTCAAGAGATGAGATAGTGAATGAAGATTTAAGATGAGTAAGAGAGTTGGTGATAAATAAGAGATGTTTAGATTTCTTGGGATTGAGTATGAGTTGATTGCCAGTAAGCCACATTTCTAAAGGGATGAATGAGTTTTGGGTTATAGTGAGGCGGTATGAGGGATTGCCAGAGGTGCAGATGATAGTGGAGTCATCTGCATATTGTATCATGGAGGACTGAGAAAAGACAGTATGGTAAGAGTTGGCGAAGATGTTAAATAGAATTGGTCTAAGAATGGAACCTTGAGATATGCCAGTATTAATGGGAAGGAAGTGAGAGAAGAAGGAGAGTGACTTGATGGACCAATTTGTTTTGGAAAGATAGCCTGAGAACCATTTAGTTGAAGAATTGCAGAGAACAATATCAGACATTTTACTAAGAAGCTTGGGTGTAGACAGTATCAAAGGCTTTGGAGAGGTCTAGGAATAGGCAGGATACTAGCGTATCATTGCCTCTTGCTTGAGAGATAGCATGAGTGAAGGAGATTAGAGTAAAAGTAGTACTATGGTTAGGGTGGAAGCCATGTTAGGTAGGTGAGAGTAGATAATCTTGTAGAATATAATGAAGGAGCTGTTTATGTACACATTTTTCAAGTATTTTAGAGAGGGGGACAAGACTGTTATGGGCCTGTACTGTGAGAGGTCAGTGGATTGTCCTCCTTTGAGAATAGGTATATTCACAAAGATAGAGGGACTGTCGATTCTTGGATAGATCTGTTGATAAGAATAGAGACAGGATAAGCAATACAGCTGGCCAGTAATTTTAGGAAGACTGGTGGTAGATTGTCTGCAGAAGGAAAGCAGAGCTTCAGTTTAATTAGTAGTGATTTAATATAGGCTGTAAAGACAGGTTTGAATGAAAAGGTAGCTTTATGATTAGAGGGAGAGAAAGGAATAGTGAGAAGCAAGACTATTCTTGTTTGGATGAGATCTGTTGAGACTGGTTGTAATTTGAAAGAGGGGGTTTGTTGTTCAGGGAGTATGGTTCCTGGGTGGATCTAGGTGGCAAGTTCTTGGCTAGGAATGTAACAGTCTCAGAGAAAAATTTGTTGAAAGTGTCAGCAATTTGGTTGAGTGTACTCTGAGTGAGGTTGGAAGGAGTAGGAGTTTTAGAATTACCTGGATGTAGTAACTTGTTGATACCCAACCAGAATTTCTGAGGGTTTTGGTACTGAGTGTTTTGGAATTTCAAGTAATAATTTTTCTTGTCTAGGAGTATTAGCTTCTTGGTTTCATTTCTAAGCTGTTTAAAGGTTTGGTGGTCAATCATGTTTTTAGTGCTACGCCATTTGGCCCAAGTTCTATTTCTCTGTAACATTTTGTGTTTGGTCCCCTTGGTTAGCCAAGAAGCAGGCTTAGCTCTGGTTTTAATTGATCAAGTGGGGGCATATTGGTTGAGAATTTGAAGGAATTTGTTGTTGAAGTAGGAAGTTGCCTCATCAAGAGGTAAGTATTTTAGGGGAGACCAATTGCAAGCATTGAGCTCTATTTGGAAGTTTCTTTGGTTGAAATATTTCTTGTTCCTGGTTGTTCTGAAAATTGTATGCTTGGGGATAGGGGTTGTTTTTCTGGTAATATAAGTGGGTAGGTGGTCGCTGATATCATCAGGTAGTATGCCTGTGGTATAAGCCAGGGGGTTACTATTGACTAGAATCCAGTCAAGGGTGCTCTGTTTAGAGCTAGATTTATTTATTCTAGTAGGGACGGTAATGGTCTGATTGAAGCCATAAAGGTTTATGTGCGAAGTTGGTTTTTGGGAAATGTAACAATTCCAATCAATATTAAAGTCTCCTAGGAGAATAGTTTCCTGAGGGAAGGAGGTGGACAGACAGCTCAGTATATTTTCAAGGGTATTAGTATTATTGCCTGGGAGGATGTAACAGCAAATTATGTAAATGGATTTATTTTTATTAAGCTGTAGTTTGGTGATTAGGATTTCACTATTACTTGGTGAGGGTGGTTTAGTATCTAGTTGGGTAACCAGTAATTCAGTTTAGTAGAGTACTGCTACACCTCCACCCTTTTTGATTGGATGGTCAAGTCTAAGGATGTCATAACCTGGTGGGATTATATCATTGTTCTTCATTTCATTTCTGATTTAAACCAGGTTACAGTTAGACATAAGATATCAAAGGAATGGAGATCAAGTAGGGCATGCAGTTGGGTAATTTTATTATTTAGGCTGCGAATATTTAGGTGGGCTATATGGAGAGAGTTAGGTGTGGTAGTAGGATTTAATAAATTAGTTTGTTTACATGGAGGGATATTAGGGATGTAGTTGTTTGGGCCTGGGTTAGGGTGAATGTCGCCATAAAGGAGAAGTAGCTGCTGGTGACTGTGTAAGTATTTGGAGAGTTTGGAAGAGGTTGTGAAAAGTTTCTTGTTTTGGAAAAACTTGATATGTGTAGTTCTATGGAGATGAGGTATGAGGTAGGAGGATGAAGATGTTATATTGCTGTGTGTTTGTGGGGTGTAAACATAGAGAGGAGTAGTTTGTTTTACTGCTAGCTGGGATTCAGTTAATTTGTTGTTTTCTTAGAGAGTGAGGGTGTAAGAAATAAGAAGGATGTTTAGTAGTAAGGAAGAGGAGAGTAGGAGATGATATTTAAGAATGCTTGGTTTGTACATCGCAAGGGGAAGTGTTGTCCTAGAGGCAGGAGATTGTTGAGATAGGAAAATAGGGGGTTAAATGGGTAGAGTAGTTTACTAGAGGAAGGGATTGTAATATTTATGAGTAGGCGGTATTGTTAATTGTGTAATTAAGTGATGAGGGCTATTGGTGGATGTAGTAGGGGGTTGGGTTATTGTGCTATAGGTCTAGGACCCCTGGGGGTGTGTGGGAATTGGGGGTAGAGTAGGGGAGCATAGTGTGCCCGCAGGGCTAACGGAGTGGGTTGAGAAAGGAGAAGGACAGACAGAAAAAAAATAATCAGTCAGGTCATTAGGGATTACTCCTAGGGTCAGGTAAACTATCCCAGAGAGAGTAGAAAATGAAGTTGAAGGATATATACAATGTAGAATTCAGACACCTGGATGGTATTTAATCAGTTCAGGAAAGGATTTCATTTTCAGGCATCTCAGTTTGCACAGCTTCACAATATGCACCCTACCCCAATTCTGTGTCAGATCCCTGATAGATGTCCTCTTTATTATTCATGTATGGATGCTTATCTGACACAGACATCCTCCCCATTATTATGTCACCTTGTATGACAGTCTCAAAAAACACATTTTCACTGTGCAGTCCGTATTGTACTATATAGATAAAAGAATGGTGTTGCAGCAACAACCATCTTCTACTGACATGCACTCATTTGCTGTACATTAGGTTGTTTCACTTGTCCTCTTTCTCTGTGTTCATTCCTACAATTCGTCTGTGTGTCCCTATTTAATACACACATTTCCCCTGTGTATTAATTTTACACGACAGTCCATGTACCATTTCAGATCATTTACACAGCTTCAGTACAGAATGCCAGGAATGGGATATCGCAATAATCTGCACAACAGATACTTTGTCCTGTACTGTGTTTGGACCATATACTTCGCATTCACACTTCTCAATTGTCCAAATATTCACAGAATGACGAGATGTGTTCCTTATCAAATGTGTGGCTTTCTACCATATCACTGGGATAATCTCAGGACTGATGTGACTCAATATTACTTACATTTGAGTTTAAACCTCTCAACTGTTCTGATTTTTGCAGAATGTTCAGATTTTTGTCTCGTATTTTTGATATTTTCCCTGATAATTTTTTTTTTTTTTTTGGCAAATCATTGGCATGTCATTGCAGATTGAAATCAGAATATAATGACAGACATTTGAGTTTCAGACGTCATGCTCCTCCGAAAATTCATACTAATGTAAAACCTATAATTGTATCAACTTTCTAAGTTTGTAAGGGCAATATTAAAAATCTATCCCTATTTTTGGGCCATTGTCCCGAAATTATTTATGTCTTTATCCAGAAATTTGCACTAAGAGGTTGAGAGGTATGTTTGAGTTTCGTACTTCAAATCCTTCAGAACATGTACTTCTATCACATTTATATAAGGTCCCTATGTCAAATATGTCCCTATTTCTGAGTCATTGTCCCTGCATTATGTTGGCCTTTGTGTAGACGTGTTCAATTAAGAGAATGAGAGCTATCTGTGAAGCCTTGGTAATCATTGTTGCATTCCGCATGAAACCATGGACCTTCAGTGCTCTGATTTAAACAGGATTGCCATCCATGTTCACTTATATGGTTTCCTGGCTGGCACCACTGTTGCCAGCCATGAAACCTCACTTAGATGCAGCACACAGCTTGAAAATGCATTGCACTTTGGTGTGAGCTGCCGCAAGCTGTGCACCACCACACACATATATGTAAACTCTGTGTAAGCTTTTCATGAAGCTTACATGGAATATATTGAATCCTGGGCCATGTGTTAAAGTTTTAGTGATCTCATATGTAACTTGCCAATACTTATATATTTGGAGACAAAGAAACCATCAGTGATACAAATCAGCTAGTTCAAAATCACAATATCAACACTTGGAATAATTTGATAACTGCACCAAACATAATCTGTTGAGTGTAAAATGAATTTCATATATTTGTACTAAATAAAGCAGTTATGTTATTTGTCCAAAACTCATTGATAAAGAGGTATCAGTATGACTGAAATTTGTTTCCTATCACCCAGTAGATTATATTTTACCCATTTTCTTCTAAGTCATCACAAAATAAATTTCTAACATTTTGTGCAACTTCATGCTAGAGCCATTCTTTACCTTGGAGTTATTTATGTATATATACCATGAATATGTTCTAGCCGTGGATTAGTTTTAACATAGGACAACAAAGAAAAGTGTTATAATTTTCCCAAATAATGTTAATTGTCTTAAATAATAAATGGAACTCAACATAAGGTGAATAGAAGGATATTAGTAATTTAAAATCTTGTGATTTTGTATTTAATAGCCTGGGGACAGGACATGAAAATTGCACCATGAAGCCCCTTATACATTAGAAAATTAATGTATTTCCATATTGAAAACTGAATACATTAATGGAGAACACACAATTACATATTTTTGAATATCATGCATTGCTCATCCCTCTTGACAACGAGGCAGCACAGATATATGCCATGGGATTCAGGAGGAACCACCTCTCCATAAAGAAGAAAAATTACTCTCTACCTATTTAACAAAAATTATCAATTTAATTTTAAAGGATAGGGTAAAAGAGCTAAGGGAATGCATATGTTTTCATAAGATTGACTCTTCTAATCAAAGAAAATAATCCATGGTTGCTCTTATTAAGCTAGGAAATTATCGTATTAATATATTGAATGCAAGTTTCCTCCACTCTCCATGTTTGGGCTTAATTTTCTGTTTACATTCTTTTCATATCAAAATGACTTTAGCTAAGCAAGTAGAAGAAAAAGTATCTTCCATTGGGGTATAGTCATAAATTCAGAAAATTATAGTAAGTAAGGAAGCTGGTTCTTTTATAAAGACATGAAAAAAGACGACAATATAGCCATCAGAACTGTGAGCCTATTTCATTTTAAAGAATGCATTGCTTCTTTTATATGTAAAAATTATTTTTCTGGATTGGGAATCTCATATCTTAATTTAGGAGTACTATATAGCCAGTCATTTAGAGTTTAAACAACTTCAATCCATGTTTATAATTTTTGTATTTATATCGTGGTAGTAAATTGATCATAATAGACCATTTGTGGGCACAGCCAGGTAATTATGCTATCTTGATGATAACTTTACCAAAATACTTAATTATGATATTATTAATTGGGTTCACTACTGGTGCTCGAATCCCAAGTGCTGCAAAATGACATTCTCAAAGTTAGGGATTCAAGTGCCTTGCAGCAAGCATAAGTTGCATCTTATGCTAGAACTCAAATCTGAGTTTAAACAACCAACTTTGTGGGAGGAAGTCAAAGGAGGTAGGGATATGGAGTCAGAGGACAGTACTAGAATTAAGGACCCGGAGGGAGATTTTAGTGAAAGTGAGTGGGAAATGAGTTTTAGGGTTAGGGAACAATCAGGGAATTTAGGTTTAGAAAGGAGTTGGAGTTTTAGGTTTAGGGACTGAGAAGGGAGATTAGGGTTGGAGTGATGGTTCTGGTAGGGATATGATTACTAAGTAGTTATGGGCTATCACGTTAGCAGGAGTTTAACAACTTGCCTATTTGAGCAGATTGCAGTGAGCATGTACATTGCAAGCATATACTATGCAAGTGCATGTAGCAGATCCTTATTAATTTGTCTATAATAAGAAACAACATTTCCCAGTTAATATTGAAACTGTAAAACTCTGCTCTGGGAGTATTTGCCTTGACACTCAAAAGCTAGAAATTTGCCTATTTTATCTTGCTCAAAATTCTGTTTTAAAACCTTCATACCCTAATGCTTCATCAGGTTATTTTTGAAGTATTGGTGTGTCTCTCTTCTGTTTCCACAAAATAAATATTGCATATAAATTAGTGCTAATAGTTTATTTAACAATATATTGCTGATTCTAATGACTAATACACTATTTCTTATACAGTATGTAGTATATAAATGTATATGGTTGTGTTGAAAGCATCCCATTACCATTCAAGAGAAGTAAAATTGTTCAAATTATCATGCCCATCTATTCACATCATCAGTGGACATCATCTAGAGCCAATGTTCACACTGCCAGGTGGCTAGTGCTGCTGTGGTTCATCTTCCATATTGAGCACACACACACATACACACACACACACATATGTATATATATATATATATATATATATATATATATATATATATATATATATATATATATATATATATATATATATATATATACATACACACACACACACACACTTATGGCCAGTTTACAATGTCCACTCCATCTACTGCATGTAATTTGAATGTCATCTGAAACCAGAGCACCAAGAAAAACTTATACAAATCACTTGTTCAAGCCTTCCTACTTAACCCATTCTTTGGACCACCAATAATTTGCACATTTTCTTGACTCGCTCAAGTTACAAAACCTAATATTTGCATCTTTAGAACAGAATTGGATTTTTCTGTGGTCATTAATTTATCTTTAAATGTTTTCTGTTCAAATTGTAATGCAGCAAATTTATCTTCCAATAATTTCATTTGTGCTTATCAATGGTGGTGTTCTTGAAAAATGTTTATAGATAGCTGCATTTGAGTTGTAGAGGTAACTGCTATTTCAGGATTATTTAGTTTATCATAAAAATTGTAGTTTCTCAGTTGTTACTGAGAAAACTTGGGAAACTCAAAGTTTCTTTACATATAAAACATTATAGACACATCTGATTTACCATTTATTTGGAATGAGTCAGTTTTATTCAGAGAAAAAACATCTAAAGATACCTTACTTGTATTTCTAGGACAATTTGAACTTAATGTAGATTTTGATAAATTGTAAAAATAAGACTCCAGCTGGGCATTCATTGGCTTAGGTAATAAAATAATGTATTACTTAACAGAAAGCCTCTCTATATCCTCCATGTTAGAAAAAAAGTTTGTTGTCCTCATTCAATAACTTAGCAATTGATATTAAACTCATAACTTCCAGTTTATTCAAATTATCTTTGCATAAAAGTTTGCTGGTTGATTTTTAAAAATAGTTTTTCATTCAAAAACTGAGATTTTGGAAGTGTACAGTTATGGATTACCTTATCTTCAGACACAGCTTCTAGAGTTATGCATTTAAACAAAGTGTGAATTTATTTGAGTGCAGGAATCTTTGCTACCTTGGATTCATTTTTTTTACTATAGATTTTTGGACAATGCTGTATATTTTATCATATTGTTACATATGCACTTTTACATTGGCGTTACTTGAAACTATAGATCCTGTTGCTAGAAAAAAATGTGCTGTTATATGCATTCCCAAATCCTCCTACTTTACTTACTGCTATAGCCTGCCAGTTAGGGGTCTATACCATTTCATCAAAGCCCCAATTCACCAAACACCTATTCATTAAATTTAAAGCATCAAATACCATTTCAGTGAAGAATTACATTACCAAAAAGATTTCTCAGGAAAAATACTTGGCCACTAGAGTGATAGTAACACAAATTACAATATTTTACTCTCACTCAGGCAGGTGTCTTTGCCCCCCACCCCCACCAACATGGAGGCAGTACACCTCACACACGCCATATATTCCATCTCTGACATCACACTACATTGGGAAAAAGGGCAAATTTGTTACAACAGCCAACTAACTTCTTTCCGTGGGAAAAAAGTTTGATGTAATCCTTCACTGAAATGGTATTCTATGCTTTAAGTTTCATGAATAGACATTTGACAGATTGGAGCATTGATGAAATGATAGGTACCGCAGTTAGCATATTCCTTTCATCCATTATTCTTTTTATGAAAAACATACTTAGTGCTTTGCATGCTGAGACTTCTGTCCTTAATATTATAGGCATGTCCCAACTTCACTCTTCTGGGTTTATCTGGGCTATATATCATCATAACATTCTGTGTGTGTTTCATGAACCCTTATCATATTTACCCTCTTCATCATCTGTCCTCATTAACTCCTGTAAATTCTTATCATATCCTTGCTCTCCTTCCTGATGATTAATGTGACAGCCTTTATTTGTACTCTGACATTCAGAGCTCAGCTGACATTCTTCCTTTATTATCTTTCCTAGAGACATAGGTAAGATTAATGAAGTCCTGATTTTCCTGATGTGTACTGTACTCCTATTTTTTCTTAAGTATTATATGCACTTACCTGTGTGAGATTACAGAAAATTTCCTTTAGGGAGTAATTACTTTGTCACTATGAATTATCCTGAAAACATCACTCAGTAACTCTAAAATATTTAACAGAAGCAGACTATATAATTACATACTTAAACTATCGCCGAAGCTTTGCCATTTTTCCATTTTTAAGTTTCTTTATCTTCTATCAGGGTAACATGTTTATTTAACAGAGATATTTGTCTACTAAATTTATTATTAACATTTTTCTTTAAAAACTTGTCAGTTTTGTAATAATCAGGGTTATTATTTTTATATTTATTAAGATCCTTGTGGAATTTTTTTAAAAATATTAAGCATTTCCTCTATGTCTGAAGAAAATTTATTAGTGTGAGGATTTCGGATATTATTGATTTGTGCCTTTTTGCTTAACCTCTTACTTCTATTAGCTAATCGACATAGATTTTGTTAAAGTCATTTCATAACTAAGAAATTTTATTTTTTCTAAAACTATCTCTACTTTATATGTTAAAACTGTTTGCTATATTACATTTTTCAACAACTTTGGTATTATGTAATTTCATTGTTTATTGTTCAAACCTTGCTTTGTGTATTTCAGCTTGCATTTCCAACAACTCTTTAAACAACACTTTCGTTTTATTATTAGCCCATCTTCCCATTCTATCTTTAAATGTATTTTTAAGGAATCCCATAATATAATTTTACTAACCTAACCATTATCATTCAAAGATTACAAAAATTCTTGATTTGTTCCTTAAGGTAACTCTTAAATTCTTTCAATTTCATCATATATACTAGGATTCTACAAATAATCTGAAATGTCCTTGTATGATCAGATAAAGGACAAGGAATAGTTTTAAAGTAATACACTTTATTAAATAAATCTATAGGAACATATATCCTATCAAAGTATTTTACATACCATGCACATATGAACAATCACTACAGAACAATGACTTATGTTCTGCTTTTCTAGTAAATCAACTAAATTATTATCACTAATTCATCTGTTTAGTGCTTTACCTGATGCCAGTATTTTAGCTTTCTTATGTTCACTGGTATTATCTATACTAGATATGCAGTAAAAATCCCCTTCTAAAATTAAACTACTCTTATATTGACTTTGTAGTGAGTTTCAGTGATCTTTAGTCACTCTTGTACCTATTCCAAGGATCCAGTAACAATTAGCTAGTGTCTAGAGTTTGTCATTATATTTAATTATTAAAGAGGTATACATTCCATTGGGAACATTAATAGATTCCATGATCATAGGCATTACAGTAGATTTTCTCCAAAGTATAGCAGTTTTTCTCTTTTTTTTTTTTTTGTTAAAGGAAGCAGATGATAATTCATAAGCTAAGTTATTGTATATGTGTATCTATCAAGTGAGTCTCTTGCAAGAATATAATGTATCCTCTATTTAATTTTAGATATCTCATTAATCTCATTAATGATTTCCTTTTGTTGTCATTATTTAATCCCTTTTTTGTTAACATATAATAGAACACAATTCTCCATACTGTGTATTTAAAGCAATTCCTTTTAAAAGATAATATGGCACATTTGCCCACCATATTAATTGAATTATATATAAGACTAATGCATTCCTCCAACACTATCTTAACATTCTATACTTTTTTAAATTCTAGCTTTCTACAAACTAAACTACTAAAACTTGTAAATAACAAAAACAAAGAGTCTACAACTAATACTGTGTATATTGCCAATAAAATATAGCCTACCATGAATACCAAGGTTCCTAGTTTATCTGTTGAATAGACAAACTACTAAACTATCTCTATACCTACTAATACATAAAAATTCCTCAAAAAACTAGCAAAAAGCTACAGTGACATACAAATAATAAATATAATATTTTATATATATATATATATATATATATATATATATATATATATATATATATAGGTCACACATAATAAGAGGTTATTAATTTAGTTATATATTTTGTCATTTAAAACTGTCCCCTCTTTACTATATAAAAATGTAATAATCCTCTTCTATTAATCACAAATATTAAGTGATCCAAGATATAGTGTACAGCATACCAATTTCTGTAATAGTAGTATAAATTATCCATTAAATATTTATAAGTTATTCACTCGTTTAAAATTATTATAACTAAATCTCTAAATAAATAAGAAGAGCAGAGTGGGACCTGAAGAGATAAAGTCATCTGTAAACTTACAGGTCACAGGTCTTATCATACTAAACTGCAATACAAAAGGGAAATCAATGCACGTATATATCTATCATGCTAAAAAATACATGCAGATTTGTAGATCTAACAAAAGCTCTGAATTAATGTTTAAAGTGCAAGTGTCTGTATATCAACATTGTGTAACACTCTAAGCATGAAAAATATCAGAATATTTAAAAATCCTTTAAATTATTAAACAACATCATAAAATTATGTATACTAATGAGGCTAAAGAGAGTGTCTTGCTTTTTCTATGGAGTCAAAAAATATGTGCAGCCTATATTGTATGCAAAAGTTACAATGTGCTTAATTCAAATTCCATTCTCCCTTCCTTGAATTCAAATATATTGAAAAACCTACTTTATTTTCTATCCAAACTGATGTGCTGATTCAGCAATATAGCTCTCAAATTTTAAATTTGCCTTATGAAATTAGTTATTTCAGGTAGTCATAGTAAATCTAATAGTATACAACATGTAAAAAGCTTCCACGTTCACATGACCAAGCTTTAAATTTCAGCTTTCAGATCATTCTCAAATGTTTTGTATGATATGATATATATATATATATTATATGAAGTATATGTAATACACATTTTCTTCTAAGCAGTTTATTTAAATATATTGTTTCTGTCTCATTTCCCAATAATTTTCTACCTAACTCTATATAACTTGAATTTCCATCAAAGAGCTAGTTAACCATCAACTCTCAATTAAAGTTTATAGTATGTGTATATATTCCTTAAATTGCTGGTACTGCTTTTGTATTAATCTTATGTATTAGATATTTAATTCCTTGTAAATTTGCATATTATTCACAAGATATTTACTCTTCTTATTAATCCTAGTATTACCAGCAATCTTGACTAAATATAAAATAATTCCTGCTTGTTTAATTTGAATGTGTGTTATTAGCCATTCTGAACTTGCTGTTCTGATCTAAGCTTCACATGATGACATCAGAATTTGATTACAGCATGTGAAAATGAGAACTCACAGCACACAGCAGCTGGTAATTTCCTCTGTACGTTTCTCATTTTTCTTATTTCTTTTAAGATGTTCTAATCAGTAACAAACATCTAACTTTACTTATTTCCGTTAATATGTACAGTGAGAGTTAATATTACTGCAAGATAGCCTATTAACATTCAGCAAATTGTAAACAAATTATATGTCAGCAACAGCTCGATATAAAATATTTTTACAGCTTTTGCTTTACCAATTCTTCACTTCTAAGAAAAGAAAAAAATATATTATTTTGAGTACATTCCTCACACAAATACTTGAAAAAAAAAAAAAAAGAAAAAGAAAGTTCCTTTCTGTTTTACAGACATCAGTGATGTACTTTGACCTGGATTTTTTCAGAACAGCTCAAGGTGAAAAGCAAGGTAAGCAAGAATCCAGCATTCTGGCACAATAAAATAACCAGCACTTTATTACTTCTAATTAACATATTACTTAGACCTAACATTCAGTTAACTCAACAATGTACACACTAAGCAAAGTTAATCAAATAAAATAAAATTCTTAATTTATATAGTCTTAAAATTATGATTTCTATTGCTAATAATTTAATAACATTATCTTACAGGAAATATTTGTTTAACATTTAGAAATATAGATTTAGCTAAATGAAATGTATCAAGTTTTTCACTGTAAATATAGTAAAAACAGTGAAACTAACCATTTATATTCCTCATCATGAAAAATATTTTAGCTTAAAATATAAATACACATTTACATATGTTTTGAATTTTAAAGTCCAGTACAAACCTTTTACTTAAAGGGCAAATCTATTGTTTGAGGAAAATAAAAGTCCTTTTGTCAGAGAATAAAAATCACTTGTTTAAGCTTTTTAATTTTGGAAACAGTTTTCCAGGAATTCAGCTCACTCTCTTGAGGGATATACTGTTCCACTCCATTCTTCAGTATTATTAAGGATTTTATTCTTGGTAACAAAAGTAGATCCCCCCTGCAGTGTGTCAAATATCTTGGTCACTTCAGAAAGAAATAATTTGATCTTTGCAGTAAACACCAAAGTGGCTTTAATATTTTTTTTCTTTTTAAGTTCCTTGCTGTGTGGTAAATGGGATTTTATTTTATTCATTACTTTAATGTCAAAGCTGACTATATGTTCACTTTCTTTAATATGTGGGCTGGACTGTGCTGTCTTTAACATTTAACCTTTTTCTTGTCTAGCTATATACTTAAATTTAGTTGAATGTGTTGGTGAGTTTTCTTTCTTTGAATATGATATCATCGATCTGTGTGCCCTTTTAATTCCAAAAGGTTACATTTCAGGTAAATTTAATGTTTTATATAGCCAGGGTGTTAAAATGTTTATTATATTGTCTCTCTCATACATTTCAGGTATACCATAAATTCTAATGTCATTTTCACCGAGTTTCTTTTCTAAATCATCAGCTTTTTCGATGAGCCATTTTTGTTTGTTTGTTTTAAAAGAAATTCAGTCTGAGACTTGTTCTCCCTTCAAGCTTCTTCCATACTGCTGACTTGTGTACTTTGTTATATCATGAGAATTTCTAAATGTTCCATCTTCTTTCTGGTCTCTTCTTTGAAATGTTCTAGTTTAGTATCCAGGTTGTCTATCTTAAGTAATACATCCTCTATACTAGATATTAGTGACTGTATGTCCTTTTTAACAGAAAAATCCCGAGTACCATAATTTGAGTGACCCATGCTGAAGTCTCTTCTCTCTTAACCAATCAGTTGAAATTCTGAGAGAAACGTGACAGCTTTTGAAAAACTTAAAGCTATAAATCTTTTTTACTGTTAGTGAATAAAATTAGCTAACAAGTATCTCCAAATTTTAATGTTTTTGATTACATTTTCTGTCAGAGAAAAGTTTTCAGTCACAGAGCTTTCACCAGTTGCTGCTCTCAGTTAGCAACATTAAACACACCCTTGGTACTACTTTCTGATGTCAGCTTTTACTATAGTTTATATCCTGCCCTCCTGCCCTCTTATTAAAGTATTGCAGATACTTTTTTACAAGTATAATGGACATTTCTCAGCAGGATTAACCTAGTCAACAAAAAATAGATAATAAACAATAGGATATGTTATTTTGGCAAAAGTCCTTTATCTGTATCTCTGCAAAGATAGTAAATTTAGGAGCAGCACTTTTTTTTCAAATAACAACTATGCCTTTGCATTGCTTTCAGATAACTGGTAAAACAAATAAAATGTTGATATCATTTTCAGTAGTTTAAATGCAAAGAAATATAAACTTTTAAGAACAGATGTCTATTTATGACCCAGTGGTACAGTCATATGGTAGCCCTGACCAATAATTTCACCTTGGTCCAGTCACTTGCTGGCCAAATATCAAAAAATGGGTCAAAGACAGAACTATTCCCTTAACTGCCACTAATATCTAGCATGGGATTAAGGAAGACCAATGTCCAGTGACAATGTAATCTTCATTTTGCACAGTATTCACTGTTATTCTTATTTTATCTGATAGGACTATAAGCTACATGAGGAACTATGCTACTGTAATATTTCATCTTGTTGTTGAATTGTTTCCACTATTTACAGATTTATTTATGTTTTACATGAAGTCAACAGTCTTATTTCTATTTTAATATCCCCTTGGCTCTCTCAAGATCCTTTTAATCAATCATTTTTAAAAAGGTCAAACAAAGTGACATTTGTTGAGATCCCATTCAAATAAACTATCACACCAAAATGGCATATGATGACCTTTTATTGAGAAACATTCTTAATCACAACTTTATTGAACAACATTCTTGCTCACAAATAAATTAAGCTTACATAACAATTATTAGTCACAACATGAACATAACATCCATTTAACAATTTATCAGGGCAGCATATCCAGCTCACCCTACCCCAAAATATGCAGCATTACCTCAACCTGTCACTTACTCTTACTTTTTCAGAAGCAGTTTATCACTGCTCACGTCCATACCCAACCAATCTTCTTTCCAAATCCCACCTAATACCAGAAAGGGAATAGAAGATGGACAAGCCTGCCCTCTTCTCTGCTAGTCAACCAATCCCCATATAAAAGTATCCAAAATCCTTCATATAATAAAAAGGGGTGGAGGGTGGGCTGCAAGTTTATGCCAAATCTAATCTCCCAACTCTACCACTCTCACATAAAAAACATTAAGCCCTCATTACACTTATCTCACTTCCTCCTCAGCCCTCTTCCCTCTAGGTTAACCCTTTCTTAAGCACTACTCCACTCAAACTCCCTACTCCACCCATATGACCCCCCCAATCTCTCTCCCATACCTTTAAACTCCCCTTTTCAGTCATACTCCAAATCAATCTAGCTACTTAAACTGGCTCTGGACAAATTTTTTTGTTCCCAAGCCACATTTATTTTTTCGAGAATTAGTTTGCCTGTGAGAATCTGCAATGTGCTGATCTTATTAGTGAGAATCTAAGTTATCAATATCAACTAATATGTACTCTTTGCTACACAGTATGGCATGAACATAATGTGTAAAGCAGACAATGGTAATTTTGAGCAGTCAGATACTTTTTATTACAGTTTCCATTTGCTTTTAACTGATATTGCATGACTAATAATCTTTGCTTTTCGTATTATTTTAAAGTTCTCTATTTTCCACTTCACATTTCTAACATTTATATATCATGTCAACATTCACTTCTATCATGAATCTTTTCCCCTCTATTTTCTGTCTCTTTAAGGTAAAATTATAAGACCAAGTATCTTTGCATTGTTGTAACTCACCAGATTTGATGCCTTCCCTTATTTTTTTTATTTTTATGCCTTTTATGGAATCTCTTTTACAAAAAAGTTTTAACTAGGTAATGATCCATCTGAACTGCATGTGTAAAGTATTCCCATGACCTACTGCACTTCTGGCTATGGACGTAGTTTGTGGTATATTCTTGTTGAAACTTTCTTCAGCACAAGTTGGTGCTGCAGTCCACCAGAGAAGCAATACAAGCAACTGCCTATTTTCCTTTGCATTTTGTGGAAAAATGCCCTCATGCAGCTGATATTTCTACCTTGATAGCTTTATGCAGTCAGAAGTCTAACTCTTGTAGAAGTAAATTTAAGATATTGAGCATTTTAAATAATATGAATATGAAGGGACAATTATCAAATATTTGCCAGAACACTTAATAAATTCCAGATTCTGAATATCTGCTCTTGACTGCAAACCAGATGACTGAGACATCACAATGCTATGCATTTGAGGTAAATTATTAAACAAATGCCATGGTAAAATATGATGTCATTATAAAGGATGGAACTATATCTATGCACATAAAACACGAGTGACCAATTTTGTATATCTACGTATCAAAAAAAGAAAAGCATGTGCAAGGAATATGAGAAAGTACCATTCAGTTCAGTGAAAGATGAAATTCAAATTCACCTACCTCAAAACTGAACAGAAGAGGTCTGTTTATTAAATGAAGTGTGCACATTAATTCAATAGTCTGCAACTCTTAGCATATCACCGACATAACAATTCCTTTACTATAAAGGATTGTGATGAGAGTGATAGCAGAAAAAGTATGCTATTATAAAGCAATCTCGCAACAGCTATTATATTATGCTGCATTTCATTCTAAGAGCACTTTGTCTAAAACAGTGAATGAATTCTAAGCTGTGCAAGCACAGGCATTAATGATATGCCTCTTATGGCTGCTCTCTCTCTCTCTCTCTCTCTCTCTCTCTCGCACTGTCTGGTCTTAAGATGGACAGGAATATCTTATGTATGCCAGAACTACTTAGCTTTATGAAAACTATCTGCCTATATGCAGAACTTCAAATGTATATGTTAGATAAGTTTCCATCTATTTCTGTCAGGTAATTATTTATTTTCTGATAACTGAGAAAGATAACTGCTTCTTCAGTAATCCCAGTACAGTAACATTAACATGTTAATGGTGTCTTCAGACTTGTGTAAAGTTTCTTCATTTGTGTAAAAACAAAACAGAAGTTTATTTCTGTGATATAAACTAGTAAAATAATATTGGTTAATTTATCACTTAATTCAGAAAAAAAAATATATATATATGCCTCTTATGGCTGCTTTCTCTCTCTCTCTCTCTGTCTCTCCTATTTTGGTCTTAAGATGGACAGGGATAACTTATGCATGCCAGAACTGCTTAGTTTTATGAAAACTATCTGCTGATGTGCAGCACTTCAAAGTTAAATGTTAGATGAGCTTCCATCTTTTTCTGTCAGGTAATTATTTATTTTCTGATGATAACTGAGAAAGATAACTGCTTATACAGTAATACAAGTCCAGTGAGGCTAATAACTTAGTGGTGTCTTCAGAATTGTGTAAAGTTTCTATATCTGTGTTAAAATAAGACACAAGTTTATTTATGTCATATAAGTTGGTAAAATAACATTGTTTAATTGATTACTTAATTCAGAAAAATAAAAATAATAAAAAAGACTGAAACAACCATGAAAACATTTATTAGCAAAATAAAAAAAAGCATTTCATACAAACACTTTGGACTGATCTTTAAAGAAAGAAGAAAATTCAAATAATTTAATACACTAGAATAAAAATGTGACTTCTGTTTATCCATAAAATCCCTCTAATCAAATAACTATTTTTAGCAAGAATACTAATTTACTTTTCATAGCAGGAGTCAGGCTAATTGTGTGCATCCAATAGACGCTGGCAGTGATGTAGCTAGTTCTATGACTTTTAGACCAAGAAGAAGATCCAGTTTAGTTCAGGATGAAAAAAGCTGCATGGTATGGGATAAAGCTGTTATCACCTAGATGATCTGTGTTTTATTACGGTGTGGGGAGCTTGGAGTAAGCGGTTGATGCTGGCTCACCTGTACAGTGGGAGGGAGGCATCATAGCTTCTTCTGAAATATAGCAACATTAAAACCCATGCTGCAATTTAGAATTCCATTTATCTGCAGGGTGAGCATGTCTGGAAACATGCATGCACCTACTGTTGCAGCTGTAATATGGAGCTTGCAAATGCAGCTGTGGGATGGTAATTGGAGTTTGGATAGACTCCCCAGCATCACTTGCCCTGGACATGGGAATGGGATAAGCTGGGAAGAGGTTAATAAAGGTCCGACAGACCTGGTCAATGATGAGAGGAACTGGTGGCAACTGATTATCAGCTGCATGACGGGCAGAGAAAAGATAAAATTGTCCTTTGCTTGAAAATGTAGCAACAGATTGCTACAAATGTAGTAAGTGACTTGCTAAAGTTACATTTACTCACATAAAACACTTAAACTGTTCTGCCCTGACCATAAATACATTATTGGCATTCATTTCAGAATGTTGGTACTACAATACCACACCATGAGCAACAACCAGTTGTGCCCCCAAAATCGTGTATCCAGGCCAGATATCTAATTCACCCTGCCCTATCTATGAATCTGGATTCTGCCATATGGCTTATTCACACTAAAGTTTGACATTTAAATTATACTGTCTTAATGTATCATCAGAGTTATCAAACATTATAAAAATATGAGATGTTGTTTCCTTGGTTTAATGTACATCTAATCCCTAATAATGCATCTAAAAATATTTGGGACACAGAATACATTGCCCTGCCTTCCCCACCTACAGTGTCAGCTGAGATAGACAAGCAATGAATGTCACCTGCTCTAGGTTCATAGGTATATACTAGGGTATCAACCACCAAAGCTTTTATTAATTTGCCAGGCAACCTAATCCAATTGCATCCTCTTGTAACATGTGCATCTAAATTGGCAGTGTATGTTAGTTAGGAGGTGTATGGTACTTATGAGGTGTATGTCAGTTAGGGGTTGCTAGAAAGTTATGTGGGGAGGTATGTTAGTTAGGGAATGGACTGTCTATAGGAGACATGGAAGTCAGCCCTTGAGATGAGTTTATGCTTTCCCATCCAATAATCAAGGTTCCATTTGAATAGAGTTACAGATGGACTCTACTTCACATAGATGAGGAGCCTATTCCAAAGTATGGGGATCCTTTTAGACATATATCTGTCTCACAATCATGTTCAATTTATGTCATAAACAAAGTTTATATCTCTGGATCAAATGTTTCTGGAGCTGTTAGTTTTTGTAGATGCACAAAAGCTCCATTGGGCTGGATATTGTGATGCCTTATATGCTAAGCACAGATTGCTTGTCAAGAACCTGTAAGGGACTGAATATAGAAACAGGGCTCTAAGGTGATATGTATGGGACAATGTGTTAATATCCTGGGTTCTCTTGGTGAGAACCTCTGTGGACATTACAGCTGTTGCATATGCCTAAAAAGGTACATGAAGAAGGTAGCATTCTACTCAATGATGGTTCTTATAAGGGCTGAGTAGAATGGTACTATGACTTCCTTAGGCCTAAATGCCATAACCTTACTTATAAGCTGGGTGATGTAGAATGATTTTTTTACCACCTTGGCTATGTGTTGGCCAAAGGCTAAATTACTGATTACATATGTTCCCAGATCTCTAAGTGTCAGGTCAGCTCATAGGGATGTCTTCCCAATGGAGTAGTTTGCCTGGGTGTATATTTTCCTTAAGGCACTATAATGCATTTCTTTGTACTGAGTTTGAATCTGTGCCTTTGCCACCAGTCATTTGTCTGCATTACACTCCCTTGCAGAATGTTGGTATCATTGGGGCAATTTATGATGGCTCCCAAGTTGCAGTCATCTGTGAATTTGGTAAGCTAGACACCCTTGACATTAGCCTTAACCTCTGAGAAGTAGATACCATGCAGGAGTGGGCACAGTTCAGTGTCCTGTGGTACTTCTCTTGGTGGAGGTGGTCAAACCAATCCTGACTTCTTGAGTCCTACCTTTGAGCCAGCTGAAAATCCAGTGAGTTATGTATGGACTTATTCCTAGTTTGCCAAAAATGTCCACAATACTTGAGGGGGTATTGTACTGAATTCCTTAACCAGATCTAGGTAGGTGGTATGCACTATTTCCCTTCTTTCATTGCCTTGTTTACTTTCTCAAAGAAGTCTACCAGATTGAGTAGGCATGACATTCCTTTGACAAACCAAATTGGGATGGGTCCATTGCCTGAAGTTTGCCTATGTCTTTGTTGATCATTTCCTTGAAATCCATTTCATGGCTTTGTATTTTAGACTAATTAGACTAATGAGTCTGTAGTTTCTGGAGTCAGTTGATGGTCCGGCATTGTGAACAAGGATAACTGTTGCTGTTCTGCATTTGATTGGTACTTAGCTAGTTTTAAGGCTGTAGTTGAAAATTGTTTCAAGTGATCATGATAGGTCATGTTTCAGGCTTTTAGGAGACTGCCTGAGATATTGTCAGGCCCCATTGAGGCTGTATTTTTGACTTTAGCAAGCACCACTGTGAATTGCTCCCTGTTAATAACTGGTGAGGTTATGCTAGTAGGGATTTCCCAGAAGATGGGGGGTGGGGGGGTGGTGAAGTTTGAGCTGAATTTGTTAGCCAGCAGGTTTGCTATGTCACCTTGCTTAGTGAGGTGGTACTATCTCCTACTAGTTCACCACTCTATTGCACATTGTTTTGAGCTTTCAGTCATATCTGTAGAAGGCCGTGTGGTTGTTTTTAGCCTGAGAGACTATCCTGACCTTGTAATTGCCCTTGTTGGGTTTAGTTAGTCCTCTTAGTTTACACCTTAGTTTAGTTAGTGAGCTCTGTTCATTATGAGAGTTGATCTTTCTGATTTTGACCATGTCTTTTTTCCTTTTGTTATATACCTTGTTAAGATTGGGAGTCCACCAGTGTGGTTTGGTTTTTTTGGGGGGGATGTTGTATTCAGCTTACTTTAGTAGGTAAAAATAGTTTGTATACAGCCATTTACATATTTGTACAGTGTATCTGTAAACAATTTTTCGCAGACTATTGTGAACTCATGGTTGGACAAGGCACTGAATTTTGACAAACTGTCACTCTATAGGATATGTTTTCCTTTAGAATAGTTCCTAACTGTAGCAGTTTTTGCTTGTTTCTTTGAAGTTGATTTTTATTTTGAAGGAGACTGATTTGTGATCACTAGTGAGGATGTGACACAGGGCAATCGAGGGCATCTGTGTTAATAAAGTCCAAGGAACGTTGTTCCTGAAAGTTGGAAGTAATGTATGCTTCCCAGTCTGTAGGGGGTACTTACAGTTTCCCATGAAGAGAGTTTTTGCATGAATGGATAGTGCCTCCAGTAGGTCTGTATAAGAGTAGTGGGATTCTTGAGACATGGATAGTGACCTATAGCTTTTTAAGATATGGTAAGGGACTCTATCTAGGTATATTTGCATGTGGATGAACTCCAGGGTATCATCCTGTTTAACCAACCTTGAGGTGTTGCCAATATAGATTGAGAACTTCAGTCCCTGTCTGTGCAGCTGATGGTCTAAATGTGTGGAAGGCACTGTAGCCTTGCATTGCTGGAGTACTTTCTGTAGCTTTAAACTATGTATCACTAATACCACAGATGTCTGCATTCCCAGGAGTAATGAGAGTTTGTAGGGTGTGGAGTTTCTCATTATGACTCCTAACACTCTGCAGTAAAACCTTTAGGTTCCTTTGGGTTTATTTGCTATGTCAGTAGGTTTGTCACATTGACATTACCTAAAAAAGTCTCTAAGGAGGTGGATATCATTTTAGATAAAATCTGGAAGCCCGGCTGGGCAGTTGCAGGCCATATTTTGCCCAGCAATGTGGTCTGTTGACCAAGTCAGCTTACTACTGACTGAAAAGTAAGGCAGGAGCAGGGTACTCAAAAGGAATGACAGACAGATGAAGAAGAGATAGAGACAGAATTGAAAACATGGGTGGAGCAAGGATGGGACTGGTATGCTGTGATAAGGGGCTGGTTAAGGATTGTAAAAGATGATCTCACAACCAGCTCAGGCTCATTATCAAACATATTCAGTGGAATACACAAGCTATGTGGAGGTTATCTGAGCTAGACCACTTTAGAGCAAGACACTGACTTAAGTTGAATTTGATTAGGTATAATGTGTGCAAGATTGGTAGGAGGAACGTATCTTAGACCTTGTGAGTTCAGGAGTGACTCCCAGCATCCAAGATGAAGGAGGATCACCAATGTCAGCTGTTGTTGTGCTCTATCAGAGGCAACATTAAAAAAAAAAAAACTTGTTGAAGAATTCATATTAAAGTCATTGATTTGTTGATTGGTTGGTAAAATGGAGAGGGTAACATTTACTAGTTTGTGTGTGTGTGTGTGTGTGTGTGTGTGTGTGTGTGTGTGTGTGTGTGTGTGTGTGTGTGTGTGTGTGTGTGTGTGTGTGTGTGTGTGCGCATGTATGTGTGCGTGTGTGTGTGTGTGTGTGTGTGTGTGTGTGTGTGTGTGTGTGTGTGTGTGTGTGTGTGTGTGTGTGTGTGAAGAGATCAACTTAAATAAACAAATAAAAAGAAGTAAACATAACTGTGAAGTGAATGAGGAAGTACTGGTTTTACTTGATTAAGTAAGTACATACTAAAATAATATGAAAGAAAACAAAATAAAAGAAATATGAATGCATATGCTGTTAGACTGGATGGTTAGAAAAGGTTCTGAGCTGAGTATGTTGAACAAAAGTGCCTTTGTTCCACGTTTTGACTAGAAGGGTTTGATTTGTAGTTACATGAGTATGTTAGGTTGTTAATAGGTATGTCTGTCTGGCTGTATATTGCAGAGCATGTGGTGAAGTATGAGGCTTGAAATGGAGGTTTCATGTATTGTCTCGGTTTGTAGATGGAAGACAGCATGGACAATGCGCTACTTTTTGAGTTGAGTCCAAAAAGTGAAAAATATCATAAATAAATTCAGTACTAAGTGTGACCAGTGGGTAAAGAAACCATAAAACTATCAGTGCTTGCACTTGATATCTAGCCAATGTGGATGCAGTTGGATGTTAATTTTTTTACAATCTGTCTCTTATATCAGGGTTCTTCTTTGCAAAAGGGAAAGTGGTATTGTGAACATATTTGTAACCATCCTGATGCTTTGCTGTGATTAGTAAGCTGTGCATCTTGTAAGATGTTTTTCTAAGTTAAACTGTAATTGCTGCTACTTGGTATCTCTTTAGGTGTCTATATGATATCTCAAGAGTCAAAGGACAGGTTAGCCATCATGAAAACTCATTGTACTGTGGCTTGAGTGCAGTCTGATATAAAGACAGATCCAGACGTTATTACCAGCTTTAACAATTACTTGTGAATAAATGGGACTTCTGTATGAATGGAGTGCTGCTTCATGCTGATAAATTAGCTCAAAAATAAATCAAACACTTTATGCAGGTATAAGAAAAGATATAGTCATATTTATGAATAGTTAAGTGATTCATGCTTTAAAAGTGAACAAATCCCCTATTTCTATGAAAATAAATGCATTCAGTTCAGTGCTAGCTCTCTTACATTCTAGATCTCACAGGAATACATCTAGTCTAATAGCAACAGTTTGTTTTGTTTTTTTGGCAGGTAAAGCATACCTTACTTAACTAGCTTATACTTCCCAGTATAGGGGATACAGAGACAGTACTAGCTGAGGATCTATCCAGATATGGGCCAAAAGAAAACCAAGGTGGGGAAAGTAGTGTCATTGCTGGGCTTGAAGAACTTTGTTTGTAGGATGATAGCCCCAATGAGAGCTTTGTGCAGGGTGTAAGTTAACCTTTTAGCAGCCAGTAAAGAGAAGCACCTCAAAGCTGAGAAACAAGTACATTAAGAGTACAACTTGGCATTTTGGCAGAGTTCTATAAATGCCCAAATGAAATCTCTATACACTGACACAAAAATGACAGAAGGAGTACAGGGTTACCTAGATGGAAAGTGGTTCAGAGAATCTTGGCCTAAAGGCAGGGCCGATATGAGCACAGCATCTAGCCAATAAGATGATAGTATCCAGAACTGACAATCATGCAGAGGCCACATTTTAAAGATCAGGTCCTCAAAATCTAAGACAATGTGAATGTTAAGAAATGCATCTTGTTTTGCAGACTTTATATATCAATATTTCTTATTTTTCTTGATGTTGTCTATGAGTAACAAATGATAGAGCTTACAGTTTGATACATTCATAGTTTCATGGGCTCAGGATTTTTTTTCCAGAGGTGGAACAGTCCCAAACACTAGCATCACAGGAGGAGATGATAATTTGTGGCATTACTCAGTTAACTTAATAAAAAGAGTCATTCACCCCCTAGTACTGTAAAAGCATATACCGCAATCTATGAGATTTTACTGAATTCATTAAAGGGCTTCCCTCAGGGAGGGACAACAACAAAACAAAAACATTTTGCAAGTGAATGTATGTAAACTGATTTATAACCACAATAAAATATGCATAAAAAAATGTTCCAAAAAACAAGTATTAGGTTGAGTGCTTCCATCATTTTAAGAGACTTGTTCAAAAATGTACATCATTCAAAAAATAAATAAATATATAATCTCAAACAGTGCCATGAGACAAACAATACAATGAAAACTTAAAGCTGTAGTACTTAATTATATAACAATGCAATACTTAAATATTGTTAAAAAGTCAAGTTAATTTAATACTGGTACAATTTATAAATATATAAATGAATTTTGATCTGTGAAAACTGTTCACAACACATTTTAAAGCACTGAAGCCTTTGATTTTAAAACACTTGTAATACTTTCATCCAAACCTGGCTTATTACAAGCATTCCATCTCAGCTGCCACTTCAACTCTTGCACTTCCAATCAATTCTGCCAACCTCTTCCCCTAGCATCAGTATTAATTTTTATGTCTGCTTAGTACACTAATGGAATATTTACAACGTGTACTATAAAAATGCACAGAAATACATATCCTTAAGCACTTCTCTGTTTTTCTTTTATAAAATGAAGTACAAGTGACACACCAAGCAAAGTAAACTACACCTTTTGCTCTACAGCAGAAATTTACATTGTATTGTGGAATTCTAGTAATTAATTCCAAATTACCCTTCATAATGTTTCTAACCTAAGCCATTGCAAACACATAGCACATTTTCATGTGCCACTCTGAATGTGTTTTCCTCTCTTAACCATCCTAAAGGTTTTGCTATACTGTGTTCCAATAATATTATGCCCTGTAACACACCACTGACATCCGCTGAGGAGAGTAAATGAAGAGCTAGATATTTTCAGTAAAGCAGTCCACAAGTACGCTGTTAACTAAAAGTTAACACTCTTTAATTCCACTCTGTGAATGTTAAACACCAAAGACAAGCAGTGTTTTTCGTCCCAGTCACTACCGGAACTTCATCAGACAATTACTTCCTGTCTTAGTAATACTTAAATACAAAATAGTACACCAGCATCATTAATTAAATTATCAATTAAAAAAGTCAGTGTTGTACATAGTTAGGATCCGTTTTTCTAAACGGACTCCAAGCATTCCAAAGTTCACAATTAGCCGATAAAACACAGCGTAAACTGGACCCTAATATCAACAAAAATCAACAATTGTGAAAGTGTATTTCATAGCTTCCTTTGAAACGCTTCAGTCCCAATTAAGTAGTTTTGTTAAAGTAACAGATTCCATAAATAATGGTTCCCCATTTTCACCATTATGAATAAACACTCCTTTTGCGGGTGATACCCAATCTAAAAGTTAGTAAATGAATACCACACTTAATATAGAATAGCTAAGGAAACATAAAAAAGTACAAAAAAGCATAAAAAGGTAGGAAAAAATATATAAAAAAAAAAAAAAAAAAAAAAAAAAAATATATATAAAAAAATATATGTAAAAAGGACATTCAAGCAACCTGTTTTCTCCGTACTCCAGAACTCCTCTATTCTGCTCTAATCTGACAGGTTGCTTAACCTCGTTGGTGCAAACATAGTGGTTGCGCCAGTTAAAAGATCTCTCCCTTACTGAGGTCCAGTTGCCGCAAAAGGTAAAATGTGTGTAACATCTGTTACTGTGTCCTAAGTCTACAGTCACAAGCACCTCTGTCTAGGGATGACAGTCCTGTGCGTATGACAGTACCCTACATCCCGTGAAGATCAAGTAACTTACCAAGCTTAAAGTTACATCACTGTTGTCAATTCATCCTAACTTGGTTAGTCGCAAGAGCTCCTCAACCCTGTGTCGCACCTAAATGGCGCTAGGGTACTGTAATTTAAATTGTGAAAACTAAATCACAACCCCTGTCAATGAATGTTTTGTGTTTTGTTAAAACAACACTCCGCTACATAAAGAACTGTCTATGTGTGGATAACAACTCATGCGTTGCATATTTTAAACAAAACACACAAGTTTATGACTTTGGTTACTTAGTGTTATTCACTGTCCTTAAATTTGCAATCTTTTTTCATAGGACATCTGCCGGTGTGTTACAAAATGCAAAAAAGTTGAATAAAAAATAGCGAATGGTCTAAAAAGAACGTAACCTACCAAATACAGGTACTATAGATGTTGTCCAGATGTACAACAATCATAGTTGAAAAAATCAAAGCCTGAAGGTAGTCGGATCGCCTAAGTTACTAATAGTTAATAACAATGTGGACACCTAACTGCCATACATTCATAACTCTCTGAATATTAATCAGATAACTACATTAATTCCCTGCAATAAAGGGTGTATATTTATATAACTATCTATCTATGCATTGCATATTTTGAAACAATAAACTAAAACATGTAACAGTGGCTTGTTGGTTGTTTTTCTGTTTTACAGTTTTAAATCTCGACCCCAGTAAAGTTTAGTAGTGTATTGCAGATTACAATAAACTCACCAATAGGCATAACAAAGGTCATTGCCTGCAGTGTTCTTTTATGTGTTTACCTGATAGACATACGCTCCCACATAAAATCAAGACTTAGGGGTCAACAAAATCCCTGATTTACTACTATTTGCTGCCAATATGGACGCACTATTACAATGCTTAAGCCACCCTAAAAATAAAAAAAAATAATATAAAATCCACCTATAAACAACTAAATGCTCATGCCTTCCCTATCCCTACATGTGTGTTCTTGTAACGTAGTCAAATATTAATGTTTACCTTGTTCAAAAATGAATGTAGGCAAAAAGTAGTGAAACAGTATTTGCATGTACTATTTTGAATATATGTGTGTTAAAGAATGGTACTTACATTGTTCTAATTTTTAACCTATCTAATCACTTTTCATTACATATTATACTACTTGATTCTATCTAAGTAGGTTCTTGATTTTTAAGAGACATGAAATTGAACAGCTTTCATTCAGGCCTGGGGGGGTGCATGCCATTAACCTAACTTGCCATTTCAATTCTCTCCTTTCTAAATCCAATTTTAACATAATGTCGTTCACCAACCCTTCCTCAATAAAGTTTTTTCTAGTTTGATCAATTACCAAAAATTTGAATTTGTGATCTGAATACTTTGTACAGTGCCTAGCTAGTGCATTGTCGTCCTTGTTTTTGGCAATTGCATAACAGTGTTCATAAATCCTATCACGGAGTCGTCTATCGGTTTTGCCCACATAGAATGAAAAACATTCTGTGCACTGGGCCAGGTAGACGACTCCTTTGGAGTTACAGTTACTCAGTGTGCTAACTTGAAAAGTTTCATTTCTGATGTTAAACCTATCTGAAGTATTTATATATGCACAATATTTGCAACTCCCACATTTTGTTGTACCTCTTTTGGGTAAATTGGTTTTACTTTTTGTTTCCAATAATTTTTTCAAGTTGTAACCCCTTCTATATGTAATAATTGGACCGTGAGCAAGAATGTTTATTAAATCTTTGTCTAGTGACAGAGACCGCCAGTACTTTCTAACTATATTGCCTATGTTTGATGCTTCAATGCAATATGTGAAAGTAAATGCAGTATTGAAGTTTTCTTCAGTTTTGCCCTCCATGTCGTCAGAATCTTGTATTGATACCATTGTAAGTAATGATGGAGTTTGGTCAGAGTTGCCATTATACACTAAAGTGATGTTAGTTTTAACTTGACCATTCAAAATAGGTGCATAAATGCCCCTATTTCTTTTTTCCATAACCTCCTCAAAAATACTTTTTAGAAATGAGTCAGGGTAGCCCCTATTTATGAACATCTCATGCAACAAGTTACATTCTTCATGAAAGTCCTCTTCACTTGTTACCATTCTAGCAGCCCTGACTAGTTGTCCTTTGACAACTGATTTCTTTTGGTGGTGGGGGTGCATGCTCGTAAAATGTAGATAACTATTGCAGTGAGTCTCTTTTCTGTGAATCTTCGCTGTGTATTTGTCTAAGTCTTTTGATAAACACACATCAAGGAAGTTGATTGTACTGTACTGAAAGTTTTTAGTGAACTTCAAAAAGTGTGTGGTTGAACTAAGGTAGTCCACCAACTGGTTTGCATAATATTCATCCCCCTCAATAATGATGAATATATCATCCAAAAACCTTTTGTAACAAAGGATTTGGTTCATCCATGCACTATTAAGTAGATGTTCCTTTTCCCAAAATGCTAAAACCAAGTTGGCGAAACTCGAACCCATAGGGGAACCCATGGCAACCCCAACTTTTTGTCTAAAAAGCAAACCCTCGAAGAAGATAAAGTTGTTTGCTAAAATAATCTCCAGTAGTTGTTCAACCAACAGACATTCATTGTCTTGTGCCCCCTTACTCCGAATAAAGTCTATAACCCACTCAGTCCCAATAGCATGTGGGATGCAAGAATATAACTCACAGATATCAACTGTTAGAAAGTTTCCTGATGCATTAAATGGTGTATTCTGGATGCATTCTAGGAAGGACCAAGAGTCCTTTAATATCTGTGTTTCAGATTCTACATATTTTTTGAGAATGCAGTCCACCATCTTGGCAGATGGATATGTTATGGACTGCCTTGCATCTACCAACGCTCTGAATGGTGGATTAAGAACATTTTTATGTAACTTTGGTATACCAAAGATCTTGGGGATTCTAGGTGCCAGCATCGTAATGTAGCTGTATTGGTTGATATTTATGATACCATCTGTGTAAAGGTCACTAAAAAACATTTTTATTCGGTTGTATGCTTGATTCAGTTCATTTCTACTTGTCTCCTCGTAAGTATCACTGCCTAAAATTGAGACCATGATGTTTGAATAGTCACTGTTATAGAACACTGCTAACCCCCCACCTTTGTCAGGTTTCATGAGCCTCAATGGTAATTCTCTAATTGTGTTCAATAAGTAGGTTTCCTCATTTGACATATTCATTTTATGGTCATTATTGTTAGAATGTCTATTAAGTTCCCTAAATTCACTAATGCACAAGTGTTCAAATAGATTTAAAGTGTCGTTGTGGGGTGGATTAAAGGTACTGGCTATCTTAAGTTCACTTGTGTTGTAACTGTTGTTACCAAACATGATGTTTAAGTTTAATTTACGTGTGAACATTTTAAAGTCCAAGATTAATTCAGTGATGTCACATTTTCTTGTTGGAACAAAGGTCATTCCCTTAGCAAATAATTCCACCAGTTTAGGGTCAATGTGACATTCAGTGTAGTTGTAAATTTTGAAGTCATTTTTGGTGTTTGATATGACTTCAAACAATCTTAATCCTGGTGTTGGTTGTTGCTCCTTGTGTTGTATCTCCGTTTCTGACCAAGGGGGGGATTGGTTGTCCAGTTGTTCCCCCTCCCCCCCCTGGTAGTTTTTTTGTCCACCTTGATTGTGCCTGGTAAAATTCCCAAGCTGAACATTATGGCTTGTTTCCGGTACATTATTGGCATCATCAAAGGTTTCTTCATCCACATACACATGGTCAAGGGGCATTGCATAGGTATTCGTAGTAGATCTAACTGTCCCATGCCTGTTTTTATTTTGTTGTTTTGGATGGCTGGGACCGTTTGATTTTATTGTGGTGTTAACTTTGTTGGTAGGTGGGGGTTTAGGAAAAGCTTCCCCCTCTCTATATGCTTTAAGGTCCCTCTGTAATTTTTTCAGTTTGTTGCCCTTAAGTTTGGCCATTTGTTGAGAAACACTGTTGAGAGTTCTATCAAATTCAAATTTATATCTACTGAAGTCCATATCATTTTTAATCTCATTTTCTAGGTTGGATATCTCATTATTCAGGTCTTCTAAAGAAATGGCATAGTGTTTCATCATGCATTTTAAGACTTCCAGGCCTTGGTTGTTGTACAATTCAGTCAAATCATTGAAGAAATCAGACCCAAATACAAGGCCAGTGGGGTAAGAAAAAAGCCTTAACCCCTTAGGCACAATTTTTTCTTGAACACATCTGTTTAAGTAGTTTAATTCTAACTGTAGTTTTTTTGCTTTAAACAATTTATTGTCAAAAATCTTAAGTTTTTCAGTAAGGTTGCCCATGTTTAAAATGTTATCAGATTGTTCAGTACCTGTGTTTTGTTCATCCATATTCAGTTCTGCATTCAGCCATGACCTGATATTAAAGTTGTTGTCCAAACTGGTAGGCCTCCGTTCTATATGATCCACTGGCTGGCGTTGTTCATTTAGGAACTTCCCCTGCCTTTGGGGAAGCTGTTGGTAATTACTGTTGGTGTTATTAGGTGAAGAAAGACCCCTCGAGTGACCGCTGGAGTTAGAACTGGTAACGTTGTCCACTTTCTCCGATAAGCGGTCGAGGCGTACATTAATTAAGTTCAAAAGTTGAGTCAGGTTACCCTGAGATTGATTTTGATCCCCTTCATCTTCCATCACAGAAACGGCTGTCAAGACAAAACACCAGCAACGAAGTAAATCCAAGCAAACCTAGAACACACCACTGACATCCGCTGAGGAGAGTAAATGAAGAGCTAGATATTTTCAGTAAAGCAGTCCACAAGTACGCTGTTAACTAAAAGTTAACACTCTTTAATTCCACTCTGTAATGTTAAACACCAAAGACAAGCAGTGTTTTTCGTCCCAGTCACTACCAGAACTTCATCAGACAATTACTTCCTGTCTTAGTAATACTTAAATACAAAATAGTACACCAGCATCATTAATTAAATTATCAATTAAAAAAGTCAGTGTTGTACATAGTTAGGATCCGTTTTTCTAAACGGACTCCAAGCATTCCAAAGTTCACAATTAGCCGATAAAACACAGCGTAAACTGGACCCTAATATCAACAAAAATCAACAATTGTGAAAGTGTATTTCATAGCTTCCTTTGAAACGCTTCAGTCCCAATTAAGTAGTTTTGTTAAAGTAACAGATTCCATAAATAATGGTTCCCCATTTTCACCATTATGAATAAACACTCCTTTTGCGGGTGATACCCAATCTAAAAGTTAGTAAATGAATACCACACTTAATATAGAATAGCTAAGGAAACATAAAAAAGTACAAAAAAGCATAAAAAGGTAGTAAAAAAATATATATAAAAAAAAAAATATATATAAAAAAAAAAAGGACTTTCATGAAGAATGTAACTTGTTGCATGAGATGTTCATAAATAGGGGCTACCCTGACTCATTTCTAAAAAGTATTTTTGAGGAGGTTATCGAAAAAAGAAATAGGGGCATTTATGCACCTATTTTGAATGGTCAAGTTAAAACTAACATCACTTTAGTGTATAATGGCAACTCTGACCAAACTCCATCATTACTTACAATGGTATCAATACAAGATTCTGACGACATGGAGGGCAAAACTGAAGAAAACTTCAATACTGCATTTACTTTCACATATTGCATTGAAGCATCAAACATAGGCAATATAGTTAGAAAGTACTGGCGGTCTCTGTCACTAGACAAAGATTTAATAAACATTCTTGCTCACGGTCCAATTATTACATATAGAAGGGTTACAACTTGAAAAATTATTGGAAACAAAAAGTAAAACCAATTTACCCAAAAGAGGTACAACAAAATGTGGGAGTTGCAAATATTGTGCATATATAAATACTTCAGATAGGTTTAACATCAGAAATGAAACTTTTCAAGTTAACACACTGAGTAACTGTAACTCCAAAGGAGTCGTCTACCTGGCCCAGTGCACAGAATGTTTTTCATTCTATGTGGGCAAAACCGATAGACGACTCCGTGATAGGATTTATGAACACTGTTATGCAATTGCCAAAAACAAGGACGACAATGCCCTAGCTAGGCACTGTACAAAGTATTCAGATCACAAGTTCAAATTTTTGGTAATTGATCAAACTAGAAAAAACTTTATTGAGGAAGGGTTGGTGAACGACATTATGTTAAAATTGGATTTAGAAAGGAGAGAATTGAAATGGCAAGTTAGGTTAATGGCATGCACCCCCCCAGGCCTGAATGAAAGCTGTTCAATTTCATGTCTCTTAAAAATCAAGAACCTACTTAGATAGAATCAAGTAGTATAATATGTAATGAAAAGTGATTAGATAGGTTAAAAATTAGAACAATGTAAGTACTATTCTTTAACACACATATATTCAAAATAGTACATGCAAATACTGTTTCACTACTTTTGCCTACATTCATTTTTGAACAAGGTAAACATTAATATTTGACTACGTTACAAGAACACACATGTAGGGATAGGGAAGGCATGAGCATTTAGTTGTTTATAGGTGGATTTTATATTATTTTTTTATTTTTAGGGTGGCTTAAGCATTGTAATAGTGTCCATATTGGCAGCAAATAGTAGTAAATCAGGGATTTTGTTGACCCTAAGTCTTGATTTTATGTGGGGCGTGGAGTATGTCTATCAGGTAAACACATAAAGAACACTGCAGGCAATGACCTTTGTTATGCCTATTGGTGAGTTTATTGTAATCTGCAATACACTACTAAACTTTACTGGGGTCGAGATTTAAAACTGTAAAACAGAAAAACAACCAACAAGCCACTGTTACATGTTTTAGTTTATTGTTTCAAAATATGCAATGCATAGATAGATAGTTATATAAATATACACCCTTTATTGCAGGGAATTAATGTAGTTATCTGATTAATATTCAGAGAGTTATGAATGTATGGCAGTTAGGTGTCCACATTGTTATTAACTATTAGTAACTTAGGCGATCCGACTACCTTCAGGCTTTGATTTTTTCAACTATGATTGTTGTACATCTGGACAACATCTATAGTACCTGTATTTGGTAGGTTACGTTCTTTTTAGACCATTCGCTATTTTTTATTCAACTTTTTTGCATTTTGTAACACACCGGCAGATGTCCTATGAAAAAAGATTGCAAATTTAAGGACAGTGAATAACACTAAGTAACCAAAGTCATAAACTTGTGTGTTTTGTTTAAAATATGCAACGCATGAGTTGTTATCCACACATAGACAGTTCTTTATGTAGCGGAGTGTTGTTTTAACAAAACACAAAACATTCATTGACAGGGGTTGTGATTTAGTTTTCACAATTTAAATTACAGTACCCTAAGCCATTTAGGTGCGACACAGGGTTGAGGAGCTCTTGCGACTAACCAAGTTAGGATGAATTGACAACAGTGATGTAACTTTAAGCTTGGTAAGTTACTTGATCTTCACGGGATGTAGGGTACTGTCATACGCACAGGACTGTCATCCCTAGATAGAGGTGCTTGTGACTGTAGACTTAGGACACAGTAACAGATGTTACACACATTTTACCTTTTGCGGCAACTGGACCTCAGTAAGGGAGAGATCTTTTAACTGGCGCAACCACTATGTTTGCACCAACGAGGTTAAGCAACCTGTCAGATTAGAGCAGAATAGAGGAGTTCTGGAGTACGGAGAAAACAGGTTGCTTGAATGTCCTTTTTACATATATTTTTTTATATATTTTTTTTTTTTATATATATTTTTACTACCTTTTTATGCTTTTTTGTACTTTTTTATGTTTCCTTAGCTATTCTATATTAAGTGTGGTATTCATTTACTAACTTTTAGATTGGGTATCACCAGTGTTTATTCATAATGGTGAAAATGGGGAACCATTATTTATGGAATCTGTTACTTTAACAAAACTACTTAATTGGGACTGAAGCGTTTCAAAGGAAGCTATGAAATACACTTTCACAATTGTTGATTTTTGTTGATATTAGGGTCCAGTTTACGCTGTGTTTTATCGGCTAATTGTGAACTTTGGAATGCTTGGAGTCCGTTTAGAAAAACGGATCCTAACTATGTACAACACTGACTTTTTTAATTGATAATTTAATTAATGATGCTGGTGTACTATTTTGTATTTAAGTATTACTAAGACAGGAAGTAATTGTCTGATGAAGTTCCGGTAGTGACTGGGACGAAAAACACTGCTTGTCTTTGGTGTTTAACATTACAGAGTGGAATTAAAGAGTGTTAACTTTTAGTTAACAGCGTACTTGTGGACTGCTTTACTGAAAATATCTAGCTCTTCATTTACTCTCCTCAGCGGATGTCAGTGGTGTGTTCTAGGTTTGCTTGGATTTACTTCGTTGCTAATATTATGCCCTGTATTAAATAAGAAAAATATACTCTGTACTAGTTAATAGCTGCCCTTAAATAATGAATGTGTATGGTGTACTTAATAACCATCTTTCTTTCATATATTGGATTTTTACCTTTCACTCTGTTTTATTATTGTCATTTTCTTACACACTGAAAGTTAATTATTCCCTTTGTAAAACTGACCAGAAACATACTTTTCTAGATCTAATTACCCCTTTCCTTTATACTATCCGCTAAATAGTTTGGGTAAACCCAGCTCATTAAACATATGTTTTTTTAGAAAAATAATTTCTTCTAATAATACTTCATGCACAGAAATGATTCTTGATGCCCTGACCATTTTCCCTTTTACTAAGTTCTTTTTTTTTTTTGTAATAAGGGTACCAAGTACTGAAATTTAAAAATTGGTTGCTAAAGGTGGGTTTGCAATACACTTTAGACTGAAAACAACTATGCACTATCTTTGTAGAAATATACTAACAAATAATATATTCCCTCTTTTGAAAAGGAGTATGTAAGTGATAAAAATTCTGTAGTCTGATTGTTATAATAATAATAAAGTGCTTTAACTTCCCTTTTGTTCCCTAAACATAACATAAAATGTTATCTACAAAGCATAAATATACCTTTCATCTATCATGAAAGTGGTTATTAAAAATATAATGATTCTCCTTCTAATACAGCAACAAATTAGCAAAAATGCCCCCATTGATATTTTGCTCATTTGTTTAAAATATTCTCAATTCAAAAATAAAATTATGAAGTACTATGAACATAAATGTTTCTATTAGTTTAAGTTTAGTTGTTGAAATTATTCATCAAATTCTAAAATAATATCCATAAACATTTAATTCCAATAGTTTGAGGAATTATGAAAAATAAACCCCTAGATTTAATAAAATCCATATAGGCATAGTATAGAGCCTACACGGAATGTTTCTATGTCCTTATACATGGTTGCCTCTTGGCAGTGCACCATGCATATTAATCATGGTGCATTGCTGAGGGAGAGTTGTGCAACACGGTTATTGATTCAGTGCAGGGAGTGTGCTGCTAACTGTGTCCACAGATGAGTAACACATTTCCTGCACTGCCCAACTGTATTATAGCAATGTAATTTCATTTTTTTAAATCATATTTGCCCAGCACAGATGCAACAGTGCTAAATGGTGCCAATATACATGCCAGACATCTAAAAAAAGAAACTGGATATATTTAATTATTTACATAAAGGTAAAGTTTAAGTGTAGCTGAGCGGGTCTGCACAGCCTGGCATGTGCTCAGCACTGCTTAAAGTAGCTCAGAGGTATATGTAAAGGTATAGCAACATTCCACATATCCATGTAGATAAATAGGTAGAGTTCCGGCCTCATGTGTAGTAGGTGCAGGATTTGAATACATGGAAGGGCAAGTTAGCATTTTTTTCAAAATAGAAATTATGCAAATTATTTTTAAATACTGGCTTGCAGCTAAGCTTTGCTAAGACCTGATAAGACCTACTAAGCATTGCATACACAAAATAACGGCTGATAATGTTTATCCAATGCTTGGCATCACTTGGCTGGTTTGCACACTAAGTACTGCCAAACATTTAGTGTATTCCAGTTTTCACACTGCTTAGCTCTGCCATGCTGGTTTGCACAGTGCTAAGTGATGCACCACATTTTTAAATATTGCCCAATGGCATGTAAGGGCAGGAAAACAGGCTATATTGAGCCCAATAGGTGGGAATACAGCAAAATTAGATAGTTGGAGTTCTGTCTCTGAAGGATACAATGGCAGGCATTGGCAAGAGTTTTCACCTTTGGGTGCAGTGTTGGGGCATTCAGGAGTCCAGGGTCATGGTCAGATTCCTTGTCAAAAACCATGATGACTGGCTGATGCAGGGAGGTTACTAGGACTCAAAGTACAAGGTGGAGGCCTGGGACCGGCTGACAAGGGAACTCACCAGTGCAACTGGTATCCCCCACATAGGTGAGTAATGTCATCACCACCATGATGACCAGAAAAGATGGAAGGGGACTCTCTTGGACACCTGGATCCACAAATTCTGTGCAGTGAATATCTCAAATGTATGTAAGCACTTTTACCTGTGTTTCACCAATATCTAATTTTGAATGTCTGCTAAACTGGTATGCATAATGGTGTGCTTCTCTCACAACAGCTGCAGAGGAAAGGGTTAAAAAATTGAGGTACATGCTGGGCGATTGGCCAGGTTGTGCCATGAGTGTGGTGAGTACAGATGTATTTTGCTATCCATAGTCAAATAAGCAGGACAGAGCAAAGCTTTAACTGTGATTAGATATATACAGTAAAGATTGTATTGCAATGAATGTGGACTTACACTTGTTCTGCAAGAAGTGCATACTGCCAACTATAGTACCATAAGCAGGGAAGACTAAAGCATTAACTGTAATAAAGTATATGCAATAAAGTTTGTAGTGCAATAACTGTGAAATTCCAGCTGTATTGCAACACCTGCAAAATGACACCTGTTGGGCAGTAAAAACGAAACTATACCAGTAATTGATTGAAAGCATCTCAAATAAAGTCTGTTATGCAATGACTGTAGAAGTTGGGCTATTTTGAAAGAGAGCAATTATGACAACTGTTCTGCAATAATAACATGAAATAATATCAGTACCTGCATGAAGGTACATCTAATAAAGTCTGCTGTGCAATAAGTGTAGGTTCAGAGTTGTTTTGTAAGAAAAGAATTATGACAAATGTCTGCAGCAACATACAGACCATTAGCAATAACACTAAGTTAAATTGTGTACATCAGGACTGCCTTGTTTTCACCATTGCATGTCAGCTACGTGCATTCAGGCTGTGAGGTATGGTGCTACAGTCAGGTATAACAGTGTACTAGTTGTAGACTGCAAATAATAACCCATAACCAGATATTGTTTGTTGACTTCACAGATATTTCAGCACACTAACAATGTATTGTATACACCTGCATTCCGTGCAGTAATATATAGTTTACCTAGTAACTCTGTCATGCTTGAATGTCATGCATGTGTGTTCAACTGTCACTGCAGTCAAGCATAAAACTGTATTACTATTACAAGGTCATATTTTGGTGCCCGGTGGGCTCTAAGCAGATATCACTCAGTCAGTAATCAGCAGCGACTCAGTAGCTCAGATTGCTAAATGCCCTGTAAATCAAAATCATACTGTATCAATCATGTAATGTTTACAGATATTCTCTCCACAGGAACTACAGGTAAATGGGTGAGGCAGCCCATATTATGAGTAAACTGGTGGGTGTTTAGATGTCACAGACTGTTAACAATCATCAGAAATGTGAAAATGCAGCATAAATTAAAGGAATTAAGTATAATAATAAAATAAAATATGTAAATGTTGGTATGGATGCATGCTTTGAGTATCTGTTAAAGGTTGCTGCAGTCAGTTAATACATTTGATACAAATGTCTTCTGCAATCACTGCTATTAGGTTCTATCCCCATGCCTGCCAAGCGAGGCATGACAGTGGTTTATTCCCTGTACTGTACACATACATGTCTCTCAAGTGTCACGCTGTCATGGAATGTAATTACTGTTGCATAATCCCTTTGTCACAGATGTATCATTGACATGATTATGTAAATAGCAAAGTAACACTACATCATCCCACAGTACACCTTGGTAGTTATATAGGTCCACTTGATGTGCAAGTTTTCTGTGCAATTGTGTGCCTGCAGTTGTTATTGCTTGGCCCATACTATCCCATGTGTATAGATTGAGAGGTAGGTACATGCTACAGCAGCTATATGGCACTTTTACACATAAAGGACAGACCTGTATGGTAGATAGCTTATAATGGTATTAATGGACTGTATTTCTCTCTCTCCCCACCCCTTATCTTCATATATTTATTATTGTTATTCATTGGTTATGGTTTACTATTAACATATGTTGTTTCATAAACTTTATTTTGGGGCATGTGTTTTATTATTATTATGTATTACAATGGTTGCATATTAACATATCTTGTTGAATTACCTATTCTGTTGGCCTTATGCTGTAACTGTTACTGGCATGCTGTTAATATACTGACTGTTCTGTTATTTATTGTTGTGTTTTGCTTAATATGCATTGAAAGGTAATGGGGTTATTTGCAATGTTCTGGCATGCACTTATTACTAACAATAGTTTTGTTCATAATTAACCTATATGTATTGATTTACCTCCATAATCACAACACTTCAGGGTAGGCCAGTTTCTGCTGATCCACCTACCCTACCTTAGCCTGCTGTAGAACCGGGTGCTAGCACATCTAGGACTCAAGCCAGTGGTGGCCCTCAGCTGGCCCTGCACTACCTTCGGGTGGAACCACCTCAGGAGACAGGGCCCATCTCCCCCAGGAGTGGTGGTGGAGGGGCAGTAGTCACCCCAGGATCAACTACTGGCCATGGTGCACAGGATAGTTCATAGGAGTTATGAACATTGCCTGCTCTGGATTGAGGGCAGACTGGACAACCTAGTGGGGCCAACCAGCTCTGGTGCCCAGCCTCCAGCACAGCCACCTTTGGGGTAGTGAAGGTGCAGTGTCGACTGCCCATGGGTGGGGATGTCAGTCATGCTGCTGCCATCTAGAGGCACATGCATCTTGGATTCTACAACACCCTCCCCATCCAAGGAGTTTACCCCCCTCTTGTGTCACACGCCACTCCTGTCTCCTGTCTTATCTGTCTTGCCTATCTGCAATTCCATCCTCTCCTTTCCAAATTACCTCCTCACAAATACCTATATCCCTTCCCCAACATTCCACTCTCGCCTTTTAAAAAATGGGGATCTGTCGCACAAAAAAATTCACCTCATACATATCTCTCAATTTCACACATGTCCACTGGACATAACTAATTTGGTCCAATTGGCTTGTTAACACATTTATGTTTTCCTCACCCCTCTGTTTAGAGTGCAAATTCATCCACAAAATCTGTCAAAATGCACAGCTTTTGCTGTACAAGAAATGGGAAGCTATGGTTCTTTCCTGCACATCCCTACTTGCCTTTCACTGTGTTTTCCCCATTTCCCTCTATTTTGCCACTGTCCTATCACCTCCTTTTTCTTTTGTTTATAATTTTTAGCTCAGGTTTGCGCGGAGCACCACAATGTGGCTTGGCGAGCCGTGCCATGCAAATCCGCTTAAATGAGCTTTTATGTGCCTTAATGATATTATGTGTTTCTCACAGTGTTAGGTACATGTATAAAATGACAACCTCTGCCACATTTCAAACCCAGGCCCCTGTCAGCTATAGCCTACTGCACAAACCCATTAGGCCACACTGATCTTAATTTAAGCAGCTGTTTCCAGCAATACATACCAATTGCCACTGGCAGACTGAAATTAAACCTAATGGGAAAAATGGGAATGTACCTGGGAGTCTGATGCAAAAATACACCAGAAGACAGCCAAATAAATAATAATGGCAGTACATGAGGCCTGGGATAGCAGGTAAATGTTCCCTTTTACCTGCAACATCTTTAAACACACCTGCTAAGGCATCAGTGGCACAGTACATATGTTCAGCTGGGACTCTGCTGCAAAACAACCGCCTTTGAAAGCCATGCACATACCGATGGATGTAGACAAAGTGCGTCACAGCATGTATGTCTGCACATATATCTGGCACATACACCTGCTCCAGCACTGACTCAGTAGCTCAGTCTGTTAAATGCTTTGCATACAGAGCATTTTGCCACACACAATCCAGGGTTCGAATCCAGTGTATTGCACTTCAATTACATTGTTGTGAAGACAGCAAGTAATGACTGAGTCATGCAATGTTATTCTCCATAGGTTACTTCTACTAAATTATCTGCTTCCCAGTTTTTCAAGGCCTTTGACTGGTAGGGATACACTGCGCATATTCATATAGCCTAACTATATGTTGCCTACTACTCTGCTATTGGCACTGTTGCATAACAGATGTACCTTAAGCACATGCCTTGATTGGACTGTAAATGGTACACTTACCCCGGCTCTGCTGTAACAACAGGGCTGCCACTGCTGCCACAGTTACACATACAGCTTGCTGGCCTCCAAAGTGTTCACACTCCCACTACATGTCCTAGACTGCAGCAGGAGATGCAGCCTGTAGCATACATGACTGTATGTTAAGGTAGCTGCTACAAACTGACTATACCTCCCAACACCCTATAACAAGGGATCTGGACACAACCATACCTAAATGGGGGGAGGCAAAGGCCCAGAGATAGGTACATGTTTCACAGTTTTTCCCCTGCAAATATAATAAGTTGATAGAATAGCAGCTATTGCATTAGCATGCATATTCTGATGAGTATGAAGTGTGACACTCACACGTTTTCTCCCCTTACAGACCTCAACCCACAATGTTTGCCAGTGAAGCTCCAGATGACCACACTGTCATGGGACACTAACCAAACATATCAGGCAAAACTGTGGACATATTTCATACATCTCTACAGTGGACAGTATTTGTACTTAAACTCTGTGCTGCTCTAGTCTCCACACCTCAATAATGTCCATCTCAGAAACTAAGAAAGGGGCCATGTCCTACATGAAGTCCTTATATATTGCACTGTGGTGCCATGTCATTGGCTAATGATAGTGCAATTCAGCTTTTTTTGATGCAATTAGCAATTCTCAGCCACAGATTGTTGCAGAGGCAATTACCTGTTAATGAGCATTACCAACAAAAGGCAAGAAAGTGCTTATGGGGAACAGGTCTGTATGTGATTTTACTCACACAGACAGCATATGTGCAAAGCATTTGCAGAGGAATGCTTCAGAAAAGGAACGCATCACTTTATCAGGTATGTACTAGATTTTCCCCATAAAACAGGATGCAGATGGGATGATGGAGGCATGGGGAATAGGGATTAAAACAGTAGGCTTGTATTAGATATATGATATTGACATGTCAGTGATACTCTGCTATCCAACACCTATAGGCATGCTTCTCAACTGTTCCTGCTTTGAATCACATCTCTGCTCTGTCCCCGTCAATCCCTCCTACAGCGATCGGCTGTTGTAGTAAAGATAGCGGATTACCTGTAAGACATAGTGACACTCAGTAAGGGTGTACACTCCTGTAACATCAAATGATGTACTGTAATTCACCTCTCTCTGTAAATGTCACACATAAATAGTACTAACACTGTAAAAGTGTCCCTGAATGTCCCTGATGTACTCTGGCTAAGTCCCTGTTTCATGGACATCCGCCCCTGTCTGGTTGAGAGCTATGTCTAACATAACTCAAAACATCCTACAGTAAGACAGCAGGACAAAGCCACAATTAATGGGGGACAAAGGCCCAAACTCAGCAACAGAGTATACATATTGGCCATACTAAGTATGAATGTAAATAGACTAACAGATATCACTGTAACATAAGTGTTTTCTGAGGGGTCTGATGGGTGACAGTAAGATTCTGTTTTAATTTTCTGATAGCAGCCATCAATGATTAGACAACCATTTATCAGACATTAACATGTTCGTGCAAAAAGGACCACATCTGTGAGGCAAACATGGTGACATTCTGCAAACATCTGTATAGCTGAAAGGTATGATGCCTACAGGGAACATGTACTACAACAAGTTTGCATTGCTGTCTGTCATTGTGGCAAAATGGTGTCTGGACTGTCCCCTTGTAGTTGTTGTAATACCACACTGATATTTGTCAGATAGTGGCCGCATGACATATTAATGTGGATTTGCCCATAGGGGACATACTACAGTACACTGCAGTGATGGGTGTAGAGACATACAGCAGAATCTGTCATGACACACATGGACATTACCCAGTATTGCTACTATCTTGGTGATAGCCACACATGTAGTGTGTTGTCAGAGTGTGGGGTATGAGGTGTGAGGGAGCAGTAGATAGTGCAGACAATTATGGGTGAGTAGGGTCTGTACATAGTGGAAATCCATGTTTCTGGTCCTGTAATGTGTTCCCCTCTTGTTGTCTTGCAGGAATGATGTATCAATGGAGACATCCACCATTTTCATATGCAGAGAATGATGCTATACTGGATGCCCTCAGACTTCAACATCACATCCTGCTTTCAAGAGGTCATCACAATCATGTACAGTGGGCAGCATTTTGGGGCGACCTTGTGAGGGCTGTTAATCAGATTGGCCAACAGGACAGAACCTACAAGCAGGTTCAACACCAGGCCACAAATATGGTCAATACTGCATGTCAATGGGCAGCTGCTGTTGTCAGGGATTGTGCTGCCACTGGTGGAGGGCCTGCCACAGAGCAACCACTTTTGGTCATAGATGAATTCCTGGTGAACCTAGGATTAATCAACAGCTCCCAGGGATCCATCACATCATACATCCTGTAGGTGTGTGCCACAGCATCCACATCAGAGGAATGACCAGGTAAGCCTACTGTGTTCACCAGTATAATACATTATCAGTCATTGTGGCAGGCTCTACAGACCAGTACATGGGTGTCAGGCCTATCTGGGGTTGGCTTTTACCCACAGTTCTGCACACATACTTAGAATGTCAGCTATATAGCCAGTATCATATTAGCTACTGTACATGTGGATATTCTCACATATTACCTTGTAACACTGCAGCATTTGGTGTTGCTGACAATACTTCTCCCTCACCTTTTCATAGGTCCATCAGGTGTAGCCGGAGTCTGTGGTCGTGTACCTGGTAAGTGTGATACTGTTGTTTTACAGATCATATATACCCTATGAAAGTTAAGGGCTGCCATTTTGTCTTTTGCACAACTGCTGTGCATAGCCAGAGTAGAAAAGCTGTATGTTCCATTTTGGAGCAGTTAACTACAGTGCATAGTCTAGAGAATGACAGGTATGTCTTTGTGCAAACATTACCATAGTTGCACTTATAGTTATGAGCAACTATACAGCCTGCTATACATGAGGCAGTTACTCCAAGATGCCCGTTCAAACACAATAGGGAAATGGTACATCCCTGAGGCAGTGATATCAATCTCAAGTTAGGTGTACTGGGGTTTATGTGTAGTTGTATCACATACACTGTCATATTGCATATCTCACAGGTGTAGTGTATTGGCAACATTACCTGGATGTAGGTGATGGGCATGTTATATAGGGCCTGAATTGTCTGTGTATGTTGTTGTAAGTTTGTGTGTTGTGCATGAGATCAGAGATGAGAAGATGAGGGACATGTAATGCAGTTGTGGATCCTCATCTGAGTCTGTGTGGATTACCATACATAATAGGGCAGGTGGTAATGTACTGCTTTTGTCTTGCTTTTCACAGGTGAATAGGGGGGGGTTGGAGTCTGTCCCCCCTCACAACCTGATGTCAGTGTCTCTTTGGGCTCTGATGGAGATGGTGTCCATATTGAGGCACAGGTGGGGTTGTCAGTGGCTGAATCTGTCCCAGCTGTTGACATCCCTCTTCTGCTCCCATTGTTTCCACGCACAGTCAGTATGCCCACACATACCCAGTCACTAGAGGCCACAAATATTAGACAGTCAGAGGGTGGCGACATAGTACAGGATGGCGTGAGAACTATGGTGTCAGTGAGTGTAGATGCTGTCCATGGCCAGAGAGCTGGTGAAGTCCCACACAGGCAGATTGATGGGGGTGCTTGAAGGAGGACTGCTGCCCATCCACCTCCTGCTGCAGGTGGCACATCATGGGTCACTCGCTGCATGTTTCAGGCTGTCATGGAGGCACAGGCACATTCTGAATGCAACAGGCACAGGCACATTCTGAATGCAACACCAGATGAATGCTTAGGGATTTGGATGTAGCACAGTCTGACACTCATGACTGCCTCCACCACATTGTTGACACCCCGGATCATTTCACTGATGTAGTGGACAGATGGCGGTCTGAGACAGTGTCTGTCTTTGAGCACACATTCTCTGTGCTGGAACATCTGGTTGGAGTTGGACATCAGATTCATAGACATAGGCCAGCAACACCATCTGCTGAGAGTCCACATGGCCGTTCACACTCACACTCCCATAGTGGCAATACCTCCAGCACTACAGAAGGATATGTGCAGTCCACACCACAACATGGCAGACCATGGGTACATGGTCCTGGGTGGTCCTGTGGGGGACACAGGCCTGGCAGACAGCAGTCACCATCAGGTGCTAGCACCACATCTGACCTTAGGCATGGTGGTGCCCATGCTACTCCTGGTGAAGCCAGTTCCAGTGTTTGTGGCCAGAGACGGTGAACTGTCCACTCTACCATGCATGGTCCACAGCTGTCCACCATACACACATGTAGGGCTAGAACTGGGCTTGACTGTGTACACACACACACACACACACACACACACACACACACACACACACACACACACACACACACACACACACACTCCAATACCACTGTCACATGCAAGTCACCAATAGACACACAAGGCACCTCTCCATGGCTCATCTGACCAGCACCCCTTCCTGACTCACACACATGCTGTCAACTGTTTGGCACAGCTTAGGCCTCTGGCACCCCCACACCACACCCTGGGCATGTGATGATACCTGTGCCACATCCCTGCCATCCCTGCCATTTATGCGGGGACCTGCATATATGTGTCTGATGCACAGGGTGACCATATAACTTTACATGTGTTTGTGTAGTTCAGTAGTGTTATGCCATGGCGGTTGTTGTGGGCCACAACAGGTACTGTATACTGGCATGTGTCATGACTACACATCAAATGTTGCGTATCTTTGTTGCCTGATGGTACACTGGTGGTAGTTTTACAGAATGACGTGTGTCACAGACCTGAGTATGTTTTTGTCCCAGGAGTCTGAGCAGTTCAACTATAGACACATGGCAGCAATACAGTGGCACAGGATGGCAAGGCAGCACAGCAGACATATGACATCAGCAAAGTATGCCAGTATACATGCATGGCTCCTGAGGTGCATATGTGTAGAACACTATGTCAGGAACAATGGGGACAGTCAGCAATGCTTTCATACCCTGTGACACACTCTAATACTCTAGATACATGTCACCTAGGTATTCTGCAAGTACAATTCTAGATGGTGGTGGACATCAACTATGCTTATGTAGAAGAGGGCAATTTAAGGCCAGCAGCTAGTCACAGCGCCATAAAATGCATAACTAATGCACAGGGATAGGCCACATGGGCATGTCTGTAGTACTGCAAGGGACATATTTACAGACACACACACACACACACACATAAACACACACACACACACAAGTTGGGTACCGTGAGATTAGAACACATACTTATCAAATAGGACACACTATAGCTCACAGTACTTATCACATGCACCAGGATGTTTATCTGAAGTGCTGCATGGAGATATATTTGCACATGCACAAGAAAGATGCTGTGAGATTAGAACGCCTACCTCGTAGTACACACTATAGCTCACAGTATTTATCACATACACCCCGCTGTTTATCTAATACTACACTCTCAGCCAGCACTCCTATGACATCAGAAGGCCTTGTAAAGGAGGCCAATGTTGCGGCTAGCAGCTAGTCACTGGCCATAAAATGCATAACTACTGCACAGAGATGTGAAACAGCATTGTTAAGGTGGATGATATCAGCAGACCTTGTAAAGGAGGTCAATGTTGAGGTCAGCAGCTAGTCACTGAGCATAAAATGCATAACTATTGCACAAAGATAGCCCATACATGCTTGCCTGGTGTTGCATGGAGATATATTTACACACACACACACACACACACACACACACACACACACACACACACACACACACACACAGTTGGATGATGTGAGATTACAACTACTACCTATCTAGTATTACGCACTACAGCTCACAGTAGCTATTGCACATGCCGCACATTATGTCTGATGTATATATTGATGCAGAGAGTACTTGTGGAAAATGCAAAGTGGCCTTGTGTTAGACAGCATGTGTGGGTTGCAGAATGTTAGTGTTTGGTGCTGTTATTGTATCTAGTGTCCTAGAGATGGGATACCTGGTAATATCTTGCAATGTATGTACACTTACCAGTCTGACCATATTTGGCTGTTTGCAGTTTGATAGGCAGATATGTGCCCAGGGACAATATGGCCTGTACAAGGCATGTGTTGCACCCATTGTACATTACACCACCTGCATACCTATGTCTGTCTACAGGGTGACAGGACGCAGGCACAGGGTCTTTGAGTGAGTGGATTATGTACTGTTGTGGTCTTGGTCTGGTGCCATCAGACAGCTGTTGTGTTGTGTATGTGCAGATAACTCCAGCATTCTGGGGTATGTAGTGACATTTGAACATCCCTACCTATATCTATATAAATGTGTATAACAGGGATGTCTCCTTAAATGTAATTGTGTGTGTAAGTAATATAAAGGTGTTATGTAGATGTATGTGGGGAGACTATGTATCACTGCACTTTATATATATATATATATATATATATATATATATATATATATATATATATATATATATATACATCTTGTTTTCATATTCTGATAGAGACACTAATCAATTGTGATGGAGATAGGTCGAGACAGATATCTATACATAGCTGTATGTCTGTACAGACATATTTCCACATAGAAGGTCTTTGAGTGGTAGAGGGAACAGACTTGGGTTCAAGCTAGCTAAATGTAGGAGCATACCCAGTGTGATTATCAGTACTTACAAGGTGACTCCAGGCCAGAGCTACCTGTACTCCAGTCTGTGATAATTGTGTGCTGCAGGCCATTGGCTGCTGCACCTGTTACCACAGTACTGCAGTTCTCTGATATTGTCCAAGACATTACCCAGCTGTTTGCTGACCTTAATATGTGACTCATACTTCAGAACTGTGCAGTGTTTCACAGACTGTCCAGACTTTTCCCTCGTATTTTTGGCAGTTTCACATAACATTGTGGTTTTCTGGCAAATCAGTGAAGACTGAAGTAAATAAATAAAGACAGACATTTGAGTTACAGACTCCATGCACATCAGGAGAGTTATGCTAATACAGGACCTGTTATTCTATCGACATTGTAGGAGCAAATATTTTAAACCTGTCCCAATTTTCAGGCCTTGGTCCCACTTTTATTCATTTTATTTGGCCAGATTTCCAGCTCAAAGAGATTGAGAGGTATGATTTGCCTGGGGTACATTGTGAAACAACACACACAGGGTGGCAGTCTGCATATCTCTCCCTGTACATGTTTTTGCAGAATGTCCAGCATTTTGCCCCATATGTCTGCTCTGTTCCTCATACAGTTGTGGTTTTCCAGTGCTATGCTGTAAACAACAGTCACTGACTTGTTGCACCTACTGACACATTTAAGTGATGGACTTTACATCCTGCAGCTAATCAGACTTGTTTCAGCCTGCTGTTATACTAGCCACCTACTAGGTTACTCAGAGTGTGTTAATATCTATCTGTAGGTATGGCCCTTTGTACCCCTATTCACTCTGGCTTTGTCCAAATTTCTTGCAGTAACAGACTGAGAGGTTATGACAGTTTGTGGGACTACCACTATATGAGTACCTCACATGCAAAAGATGTTGGATGCTGCAAGATTTGAACCATCAGCACCATCACACATGTTAATGAACTTGGCTTAGTGAGCCCCACCAGCTGCTTGATAGAGAGGTTTCATTTCTCACACTATCAACAAGATTGAGCAACTGTCTGGTGTGCTGGTATATCATTGCAGACTTTCTGTTATAGGAGTTGTATAGGAACACTGATATGTTTGGGGTGGGGAATGACCAGCCTATGCTCTGCTAGCATAGACAGTCATGTGACTGTCCTGTGACTGCACTGTTTGGCATCTCCCTGGAATGATGTAATGGATATTCCAGCCATGTGGTCTAGTTACTATTATGGGGCACATACTAGTGAACATAGTATTTCTTGTTCCAAGTGGCTGTTAGATCTGCAGAAGTTACCCAGTAGCCCACTATAGATCTCTACAAGTAACCCAGTAACACACTATATATATCCCACTATATTCCCTTGCATACATGTGGCAGGCTCATACATATGCTACTATATTGTAGTACCCCTTACAAGTGGTATTTAAGAGACTGAGTTACCTTGTGAATGCAGCCGTTAACAGACCTGTAGTTCAGGGCTGACTTTGTCTGATACATGCAGTCCATAGCCAATATATGGTGAGGTAAGGGTTGTGTAGACTGGCTGGCATCATTTTTACTAATTTGTATGTGAGTTGGAGTAATGTTTCAGTTACTAAAGACCTGGGCTGTCAGTGCATGTGCTATGTGTTGTCTCTTGGCGAAGGCCAGGGCATATTGGGCATACCTACATCTGCCTACAGGTACAGACTCAGGGGTTACTCTTTCAAGTCCTCCTGTGGGTGTGGCTGTGGTGGCCTAGGTACTGGTGGGTGGCTGTGTATCCCTTCCCTATGCTGATCCTGCTGCAGTTGTTTCTACAGGATCATATTGTGTAGCATGGCACATACTGTGAACATCTGTGCACATGTGGCTGGAGTGTACTGCAAGGCTCCACCAGATATATTGAGGCACCAGAGTCGTGACTTCAACAGCCCAAACACACACTCTATGATGTTCCTTGTTTGTGATTGTGCCTCATTATGGTATTCTTCTGTGAGTGTGTGCACATTTCTTATGGGTGCCATCATCCAAATTTCCAGTGTATAGCCAGCATCCCCAAGTAAATGGCCTTGTGGGATGTCCCCCCTAGCAAACATCTGGTACAGCTGTGATGCATGCCAGATATGGGAGTCATGATAACTGCCAGGGCTGCCAAAACACACATTGCTGAAAATGCCCCCGGTATTGCACATGACCTGGCAGTTGATTGAGTGGTACCCATTGTGGTTGACGTAGATTTTACCTTCTTCACCGGGTGGTGCCTTGATGAGTACATGAGTGCAATCTATGGCACCTAGTACCTCAGGGTAGTGTGCTACATGGTAGAAGAGTCACTTGCTGCTGGCCTTCTCCACCAGAGTATGGGAAAATAAATGTGCTCACTGGCATGTGGTAGGATGGCATCCAGGAACTGGTGGAGTATCTTGAAAGTGGATGCCTGTGAGACCCACATCATTAACCCAGTTGGTCTTTGAAAAGTACCTGTAGCTAGTATCCTAAGGGCTACACGTACCTTTGTTTCCACTGGGATGGGTTCCCCTCTGTTGGCTCTGGGTCTGAGTTGAGGATGGCAGAGCTCAGTGAGGTATTGTAGTATGTCCCTGCCCACCCTGTAGCACTCTACAATCTCCAGCTCATGTAGCTCCTGATAGGTTACCCTTTGCCTGAACACTCTTCTCCTTCTTAGTCTAGGCCTATGGTCAGCATCAGTAGCAGCTGCATTGACCTCAATATCTAGCACATACATATGTAGCAGACCTGCAGTAGCCCCTAGTACTCTCTAGATTAAAATTCACAAACCAAAACCACAGTTGAGCAAAACACACAAAAAAGAAAACAAAGACTCTCAGAAGTAAAGTGCAAAGACAGCTTTACTGGTGTATCCTGATACCTCGGCTAAAAAGCCTTCAAGGGATAGTTTGTTACACCAAAAGCACTTTATTTATATTGAATCACACAATATTAATTAATTAATTAAATTACACATCCACTTAATTTAAAGTGACGTTGAACCATTCTTAAAACTGCTTGTTAACCCATTTCCCAGCCCTGCATTCATTATACATTCTTATTAACTAATATTTATATATTTTTATAAGAAACTTTTAAAGTTAATTTCTAATAACCTATTGATACATTATTATTTTCTACCATTTACAGTCAAAAATTCATACTATATTTATATTTAAATACTCATATCAAATACATGTTCAGTTTGGATGAACTTTTATGAAAACATGAATTAATGCCTCAATATTTTTCCATCTCATGCACCAATATTATATATTGATGCTTACATCCAGGTTGAGACCTGAAGGAAACAAAGTATTAAAAGTAATGATGAACCTGGTTTCCAAGGCTAACAACTTTTTATAATAAGCTTCCCCATGTCTAGGTTAAAATTCCTAAGTCTGTACTCCAATGGTGCAGAGTATGGTGGAAAATCAGATTGTAGGGTGTATGCATACTTTATAGTGCTCTGCTGTAGGTGTAGCCTGTGTGATAGGATACCTATGATGCATTCCACCTGACAAGTACATCATTAAGGGATTTAATGGCTCTAGTTTTAGTGAAACAGGGCTCATCAGTAATTAATATATCACTGGCTTTCTCAGCCGATTATTTTTTTTTTGAGAGCCTTCTTTGCTGAGCACTGCAGTGCATGGCACAAACCTGTGCAGCCCAGATAAAAAAGGCTTAGCAGTGAGCAGACACATTCCCATGGAAGGTCATGCTCAGCATGGCTGCGCACCGTGCAAACTTGCTCAAATACAATCAAACCACTTAAACATGAGCCCTGAAAATAAACAAAGCTTAGCAGTCACCAGACCTCCCCCTTGCTAAGTAGAGTGATGCACCGCTCAAACAGGTTCCACATGAGCTCCAATGAACTTAAAGTTTAGCAGACACACCCCCTTTTGATGTCAGCTACCTCTTCTGTGGACACTAACATGGTTCTGTCCCAACACGGATGGTATCTGCGGAGACAGATACCCATTTGTGCTATTCAGTAACCACAGCTCATTTGCATACTAATCCATGCACAGTACCTGAAAACTACACAGTTTCAGGCCCTACCTTGTTAGCAACCACAGCAGTCTTACACTGTACATACACCACACAGTATCCTATAATACATTAAAGTTACATACTCACAAATTCTGTTTTTTACAATCTTTTTATATTTTTTTCCCATAATGATATGCTTGCACACTGTGGCATGCCACACAAATATACCCAGGGTATTAAAAAAAATAAAATTATTTTACATTATTTTCCATACAGGTTTGGGCACACAGTGGTTAGTTTTGCACATATCATTGTCCTCTTTACTATCTCTGCCACATTAAGTAGACTTTTACAGTCCCTGGTGTCATTTTTACATCCTGTACATCGAATTTTTCCATATACATTATGGACACCAACATGGGTTCTACACAACTGCCTATCTGTTTGCTGGATCACGCTACCTGCCTCTTTTGCATGCATTTCACCTACTTATGAGGTGATTTGCATGCCACAGACACTTCCGTGTTCACACACTCATGCACGCCCCTCAGTTCCGTTTACTTGAGCGCACATCTGCTTACTTTTGTGTATGCAGTGTGCCACTATGTCTACACAGAAAATAAGTCTTTGTAGGCTTTATTAAATTCTCCCAAATTCCTTACATCTTTTATAAAAAAAAGTTGAATCTGGAATAAAATCAGCATCATTAATAACCAGCAAAAATTTCAGAACTCTTTTAACAAATACTTCAATCTGTTGCATATACTTTTTAAATTCCTGTCAATATATTTGGCTAAAAGTTCCATTTTATTACAGCAACTGAGACAATAGAACTTAAGACTTTATACATAACATTACTGTGTATTTTAGGAATACCAAGATAGTATTTTTTTACTCATAAATATCTAAACAAACTGTCAGAAAGGCCATTGTTAATGTGTAAATCGTATAATAACAAATAAATCTCTGTATAAGCCACATACATTTCATTTTAGATGCATGCATGTGTTGATTAGAATCCATTAAAAGTCTAAATATCCAGCCATTCTACTCAACCCAATACACCATGACCAACCTCCCCCATTTATCAGCTTTTATAAGCAGAAATCTCATTCAACAGCATTTATGCTTTTTAGTCAGGTTGTAGAACCTGCTCATCCATTTATTTTCATACTGTACTCTAATATTTCTCTCACATGATGTTTCAGATAACATGAGGGTGGGTGATGGGGTGTGTCATGTTAACTTCTCCTTGTAAGCATAAATGAATCTTGGTTCATGTGTACAGAGATGAGATTCAGCAGCTGGGAATGATCATGTCAGATGGAAGCATGCAAAGTGTACTATGACCATGGCAAAGAGGCAGAGACTAGGGTGCAGCTTCTGCACCTAAGGGAAAAGACAACAAATAAGCTAAACACATATAAACAGTAACATAATGCATGCAAAAGTATTCACCTTTACTTACACATGTACTGACTATGTACTATGAGTATCAGACAGAGTTAATCCCAGAGCAGAAAACTTTATCACCAGCATTAACCAAGGTAAGTGATGAACATGTAATGAAGAAATAAATTATTACCCTCATATGGAAGTACTGTATTTCACTAAGTTAAAATATGTCTCAACTGTATAGGAATGTCAGTAGTAACTCATGAGTGGTATATTCTACATAAAAAATAAAAAATTATGAAACTATTAAAAGGTATATAATGGCTCTTCCCTGCATATGTATATATATATATATATATATATATATATATATATATATATATATATATATATATATATATAGGTACCTATCAAACCATCGACAACTTAAAATAGCAACTGACTCCACCGACAACTGAATTAACCGACAGCGCCAAAAGCGGGACGTTTACAAGGTAGGATGTAACTCGCTACTCATGCCTACCATGGTTGCATGACACTGCCACCCTTCCTAAACCATGGTAGGCGAGTAATTTACACTGCTTACCTTGTAACGTGATCATTTCGGTTGTCGATGGTTTGATAGGTACCTATATATATATATATATATATATATATATATATATATATATATATATGGTTCTACCTCACATAACGAAACACCAAAACACCGACAGCGCCAATCAAAACCACATAACCGACAGTACAAAACACGAAATTCCACATGCCCGACAACAAAATAACCGGGTACACAACACGAAACCTCATACACTTCACACCACAATCAACAAACAAAACACATTCCCGTCCAAAACCACATACACAACACAAGCACACCAAAATCCTACAAACCCACACTAAACCTCACATACACAACTACCTACAACCCTAACCCAAACCCTAACCCTAAGGTCCGTCACTGCACACTTACCTGACCGGCTCCTAACCTAACTCACTTATCCCTCTAACCCAAACACAATCACTACCGCACTTACCTGACCCGGCTCCTAACCCTAACTCACTTATCCCGCCTTAACCCAAACACAATCACTACTGCACACTTACCTGACTCGCTCCTAACCCTAACTCACTTAACCCACCCCTATCCACACTTACCTTACTGCACCTAACGTCCGTCACTACCATACTTACACAGCCTTTTCCCATTTTGGCATCCTCGGCGTGGTGCTTTCATCCGTCGGGTCGGTCTTCTGCTTGTTGATCTTCTAGGTCCCGTCGGCGTGGTCTTCTGTGCTGTCGATCTTCTGGGGCTCGCGATTTCCCTGTCGATGTTCCGGCGTGTCGTTGAAGTGAGGTAGAACCATATATATATATATACGGTTCTACCTGACTTCACCGAAACACCAAAACACCGACAACGCAATCACCGAAACCACATAACCGACAGTACAAAAACACGAAAATTCACATACCCGACAACGAAATAACCGACGGTACACAAACACGAACTTATACACTTCACACCACAATCAACACAAAACACATTCCCATCCAAAACCACATACACAACACAAGCACACCAAAATCCTGCAAACCCACACTAAACCTCACATACACAACTACCTACAACCCTGACCCAAACCCTAACCCTAAGGTCCGTCACTACGCACACTTACCTGACCGGCTCCTAACCCTAACTCACTTATCCGCCCTAACCCAAACACAATCACTACCGCACTTACCTGACCGGCTCCTAACCCTAACTCACTTATCCGCCCTTCTTAAACACATTCACTACAGCACTTACCTGACCGGCTCCTAACCTAACTCACTTAACCCACCCCTATCCACACTTACCTTACTCGCACCCTAACGTCCGTCACTACCGCATACTTACACAGCCTTTTCCCATTTCGGCATCCTCAGCGTCGGTGCTTTCATCCGTCGGGTCGGTCTTCTGCACTGTCGATCTTCTGGGTCCCGTCGCGTCGGTCTTCTGCACTTTCGCTCTTCTGCGGCTCTCGATTTCGCTGTCGATGTTCCGGCGTGTCGGTGAAGTCAGGTAGAACCATATATATATATATATATATATATACATATATACAGCCTGTGCATCAAGCCAAAATAGGTATAAGTCAAGCAACCCCACAGTGGTAGGTTTCACCAGCGTCCATATAGGCAGATGATCCAACATACTTATGCCTCCCTAATAACTAGAAAATAAAACAACAGAGGAAACCAACTAGGTATTTATTGCTAATAAACATATGCTTGGCCTGCTGACTACTCTGCATCAGGCATAAACATCACGCAAGTTAGACACCCCAACACAGGCCAGGAAAATCTCAGCATCACCCACACAGGATGCTGAGCAAGCAGTAAATCATAATTAATAGGCCTGCACTACTACAAATACTGCTACATCTACAATTAGGACCACAACAAATAATAACACTGAACTAGCGCAGAATCAAATAAAAGTGCAATTATGTACATACTCCAGGATGAAATTAGGTATATGAATAAGCAAATGCTACCTGTCCACTTTGTGGATCAGACATAGGTAGACCTAAATCACAAATAAATATACAAAGGGCAGGGTAAAGTCATTATCTCTTGGGAGGGGTAGAGGATTTCAGCAGGGCATGCCTGACACAAAATACCTATGTGTGTGTGTGTGTGTGTGTGTGTGTGTGTGTGTGTGTGTGTGTGTGTGTGTGTGTGTGTGTGTGTGTGTGTGTGTGTGTGTGTGTGTGTTTGTAATGCCACAGGCAAATTGAGGTGCACTCTGTGTATGTGTCTTCAGGAACATAGCCAGAACATTTGTGCTAACATTATGCCATTGCATCCTGGACAGGTGTAAGCCATGCATGGTAGAGGATTCAGTTCACTGTTGCTGCCCCCAACAACATGAACTACCTCTGCCAGGAGGTACACTGCCATCTCAATGTCTCTGGCTAGAAACGGGGGTACTACTTAAATGTTAATGTTGCCTGATACATGAGCTCTTATCATGACTATGATCATGCCCACAACCAAGTGATCTACCACATGTGGGTGTGGACACCTCAATCCCTTATGAGGCAGTGAAAGTAGAACCACTACAGGAGCAGGCTCTTGCATGGTCACCCTGCTTAACACCTGACAATGTAGTGGATTTTTAGCCATGTTGATGCCTACCCTCCCACAGCAGATGCTCCTTAACAGATACTGCATGATCTAGTGTGCCATTCATCTAGTTCAAGGACTCACATATATGGTCCATGCAGTCTCTCACATCAGAATGCATGACATGTAGTACTCTGATTCCTTTTTCAAAAACCTGGTAGAACTTGCCTGTGTCTCCATGACAACCATACACATACATTAGGTTGCCTTTTCTGTTACATCAACATCAGGGGGAGAATAGAAAACAAGCCTTCTCTGAGCACCTCTACTGACAACCCTGTGTGATACTTCACCCTCATGATGGCTAGGAAGAGTTCAGATTTTTCTACTTTCTTCAAATCTTTTGGGTTTCTAAAACCATGATGGACATGGTCCCCATTCCTATGTCAAAGTATGATTAAAGTTCATGAAATTAGTATCGATTCAATCTTTGATGTCAACAAAAAGTGCTCTTTTCAGCACCTGCAATGTGGCAAGTAATGACTCCTTCTGCAATTTGTACAGGGTTATATGGATTGGTAACATATTTAAATATGATTGTAAATTATTTTTTATAAGAACCGTTGCTCCTACTACTATTGGAACTCTCTGGGTATCTTTCTTCCACATTGCTCTCTTGCTCTCGTGAATATATATATATATATATATATATATATATATATATATATATATATACATATATATGTATATATATATATATATATATATATATATATATATATATATATATATGGTTTAACTTGAAACCATCGAATTAACACTACGTCGAGTCTCACATCATCAAGACTACAACGTCGTAAACCCAAACCAATGAAAAGTAAAACCATTGAGTTGCAAACCGTCGAAACAAACAGCATAACATCACAAACTGAAAATGAGAAGGTATGTATGAATATACACTATGTAGCAAACATATATGGAACTCTGACAGTATAGCTACATGTATACCTTAAACTCAATGGTATGTATCTCGATGATTTCAATTTTCGTTGAAGTCGATGCTATGACTCTCGATGATTTTAGTTTTCGTTGGTTTCAGTTTACGATGTAGTCTCGATGATGTGAGACTCGACATAGTGTTAATTCGATATATATATATATATATATATATATATATATATATATATATATATATATATATATATATATATATATATATATATATATATATTGCATACCTGGAGCATCAGCAGCAGACATCCTTTTGCTATCTTCCACCTGTGCCCCAATATCCATAATGGCACTGAGCAACTCCTCTTACCTGCATAAAGCCCTTAAGAATCGAGAAGATCTCCTCCATCTCAGTGAGTGGTGATTCAGTAGCAGACCTGCTTTAAGTAGCTCTCTGTTCCTGTGCAACAGCCCTGGTTCTACTGATCACAGTCTTAATCATGTAACTGTTCATATGTCTGATAGCCTTGGAGTCATGGCCTTGGCCACCCTTAGCATTTACATCATTGACTACCTGCTGCCAGACTTAATAGCTCTCCATTCTTGTGCAACAGTCCTCGCTGTATTGATCATGGTCTTAATCATGTTACTTGTTCTATGCCCTGCTGCCTGATATGGTCATGGAAGGACCTATCAGCTGATCTTTTTGCAAAGATGTGTGAGACATGTACAACGAGGGCATGGACTAATACCTCATTATCAGCATCTGAAAATGTAGGTTTACATGGCACAGCTGGTTTAGGTGCCATAGCCCTATACTGAAGCAAAAAAATGCTAATGCTATCAGACAACTCAGCAGGAGTTTGGTGCTCACAAAATGATCTTTACGGGGCAAAAACAAATAATTATGCTTACATCTCTATTAGGCAATGATAACAATGATGATATATGGATGTGGACATCTAACAAATATCTGTAAAATCCCTAATAACCCTTCATAAGTGGAAAAAATGTTTGGCTATAAAAGATATAGAATAGCATTATCAATGAAACAGTTTATTAAATAACACTTTAATCTATAATAAGCTTTGCACGTCAGACGTGTCAGAAATTCTTGGGAAATGTGTACGGAACACAAGTTTTATAATTAGTGCAAGTCAATAATCATTGAATAGTAACTGATAAACCTTCATTACAAAGAGAGCTATGCAAAATGCTAATAGTACTCATTTCTGTAATAAAAACCTCCTACAATAACCCTGCTCTCAAGCCACATTTATCATATTGGAATATGTAAGGTATATACAACACAAATGCCAATGAACAGTTTCAGTAATGTCACTTTAACAGACATAAGCTTCTCAAGTTAAGAAATTTGTTAATACACGCTGAGAAATGTCTCCTGAAACCCGTGAAATAGAATTATAGGATCATTGCAATAGCACGTGTTATACCATCCTCAACAACACAGCTGTGCAAAGTGCAGACATCACTCAGTTTGCTAGGAAAACATACTAAAATCATGCTGAAACCAGCACTTTTAAAGAACATATCTTGACAGAAATTGTAATACAGTTTTCCCAAATAAAACATAAATGTAGCAGTCTAAACAGTCAAACAGCAGTATTTTGTTCTGAAGCACTTGGAAAACCCAAGCAATCTTCCCTAGTACAATAGGCAACCCTTAGCTCCAGGTTGTGCCTATATCATGTAAATTATTTATCATTCCTGAATCACTCAGTGTGCTAGATGTGTTGGTGTGTGGACCTACACAATGTCATGGACACACCCTAGCAGTACAAGAGTGAGTATTCAGAACTATGACTAGGTTAAGACCTTGCAATTTTGACTCAGTAGCAATTGTTCATAGGTTCATAGGTTCATAGGTTCATACTAGGCTATCTGCCCTAGGGCATTTATAAGCCTAGTCAGAGTGTGTATGGCTTTCGCCACCCATTTTAAATTAATTTTGCTATGCCCTTTTTTGAGGTTAGTATACTGTGCCTCTGTCTAACAGTGACACAGAAGTGATACCCGGGGTAAACCTACGATCTCCCATCCACTCATCAAGATTCCTCTTGAAAAGAGTCAATGAGGGACTCTGCCTAACCTGTATTGGGATTTTATTCCAGAGTGAAGGGAGCCTCTGAGTTATGAATCTGTCCCTCCAGCATGTCCTATTTATTTCAGTGCTGAGGTTTAAGTTCCTCGAGCGCGTAGCTCGATGGGATTTGGATTTTCTGAGGTGCAGCATGTCCATTAATTCCGGGTTGGACATGGCTTTATACGTCAGGCACAGATCGCCTCTGAGCAGGCGGTATGCCACTGAGTAGAGCTGGAGTTTCTTTAACCAGGCAGCATACTGCATCTGTTTGAGCCCCTTGATCCTCTTGGCGAGGTACTTTTCGGGTCTTTCCAGTTGCTGCAGGTGTCTGGTAAGGTACATCCCAAAAGGGGCATTGTACTCAATTATGGGCCTGATGAGGGATGAGTAAAGAGGCACGATGACCTCCCCTGATTTAGATGTGAATCCCTTCATGATTAGGTGGGCTATATAAAATGTTTTTCTAACCACTTTGGCCATGTGGTTGTCAAATGAGAGATTGCTATCAACTTGGGTCCCCAGGTCCCTAATTACTTCTTCTGTACTTAATGGATTACCACCTATGTGGTAATTTGTGAGCACTTTGTTTTTGCCAAAGGGGATAACTATACACTTTTTGGCATTTAGCTTGAGGCCATGGCTCTGGCACCAGTTGTCTGTTTCTATGAGGCCCTTTTGGAGGATGCTTGTGTCGGCTGGAGAGTCTATTATGGCACCCAGTTTGCAGTCATCTGTGAACTTGGTCAGCCACAGTCCTTCCATGTTGGCCTGTACCTCCGAGAAATATATACCGAACAAGAGAGGTCCCAAGACTGAGCCTCGTGGGATGCCACTTGTAACTGGTTTGTAGTCTGACATGGTTCCAGCTATTCTAACCATATGGGTTCTGTCCTTGAGCCAGTTTGCAACCCATCTAGTGACATAGGGGTTTATATTTAAGCTGGTGAGCTTATCTATAATGCCTGAGTGGGGTATTGTATCGAAGGCTTTTGCTTGGTCCAGGTAGGCTGTGTGGACCACCTTCCCCTTGTCAATGGCCTTGGTGACTGTTTCAAAGAAATCGACCAGGTTTAAGAGGCAGGATCTGCCCTTAACAATGCCAAACTGGGTAGGATCCAGTGTCTGTAGGTCCCCAATATCTTTATTTATAAGGTCCATGAAGGTCCTTTCCATAGCTTTGCAGACCAAGCTAGTGAGACTTATGGGGCGATAGTTTCCAGGATCCGTTGAGGCACCACCTTTGTGGAGAGGGACCACTGTTGTTGTATGCCACTCTTTGGGTACATATCCTGTAGTAAGGCTGAGATTGAACAGTAGTTTTAGGTTTGGGTTTAGCTCTTCTTGGAGTTCATGTAGGATGCAGTCCGGGACACCATCTGGTCCCATTGATGCTGTGTTTCTTGCTTTGGAGAGGGCAGCTCTTACCTGAGCATCTGAGATGTCAGGGGGGAAGCACTCTGCTGGGATAGATATTAGCCCTTTTGGTGGGGAAGTGGGGGAGAAGTTTGCGCTGAACCTGTCAGCTAGGATGTTGGCAATATCTGTGGGTTCGGTGTATTTTTTGTCATTTTGGACTAATTCTGAGCATATCTGGGAATTACCACCCAGGTTCCTAACATAACTAAAGAAAGCCTTGTGATTATCCTTAGTGTCCTGTGCAATTTTTCTCTCGAAGCTGGCATTAGACGATTTTATGAGTGCCCGTAGTTTTTTGCTAATACTGATCAGAGATGCCTTCCCTTTTTGGGATTTTGCTCTGTCATGTAGTAGCTTCCTCCTTCTATTGTATAGTTTGTTTATGGCTGGGGTCCACCAGACAGGACGTCTGCCTTTGGAGGATTGGGTCTTGGTTTTATTTGGGATTGCATGATCCATGCATTCCTGAAGGTGTTCATAGAATGCATTTATAAAGGATTTTGTGGACTGTGCCATATTATCCACAGACCCGGGGGCTTTGAAGGATTCCACCTCGGTTTTGAGGAGTGTGAAATTTGCTTTAGAGAAGTTTTTCACGGTGGTTTTCTGGGCATGGGGTGGGGTCGGGATGTGAATATCCAGTGAGATTAGTTTATGGTCTGATCTTACTAGTTAGGAATACACTTCTGGTCTGGAGCATAGAGTCCCCATGTTGGTGATGATCAGGTCCAGTATGTTTTCCTCTCTTGTGGGAGTGGTAACAAGTTGTTCCATAGCATTTGAGTTTATAAATTCTAGGAACCTTTGGGCTAGGGTGTTGGAGCTAGAGTAATGCTCCCAGTCTATGGTTGGGTAGTTGAAGTCACCCAATATAATGGTGTTTGGAGAGACCTTCATATTTTCCAGTGTTCTCAGGAAGGCCGAGTGGGGTTCCTGGGTTTGGGAGGGTGGTCTGTAGCAGGCTATAAACTGGAAGGCAGTTTTACCCACTGTTAGTTGCACATGGATAGTCTCTGATGCTTCATGCTGTGCCACCAACCTGGAGGTGTGGGTATCTTTGATGAATATTGATACTCCCCCTTCTTTTGTGGTTCAGTCCAAGTTTTGGGGCCAAAAAGCATGGTATGAGGTATAACCTGGTAGTGCTGGGGTGCTCTCGAGAGCCTTTAACCAGGTTTCTGTTACTGCACCGATATCGATGTTCTCCATGCTAAGGAGAGTTTCGAGTGTGTGCATCTTGAGGTTTAGACTTCTGGCATTGAGTAGCATTACTCTTAGTTTCTTATCCCTTGTGATACCTATGGAGGTGGGTTTGTCTTTTGAGCCTTGCTTAAAAAGGCACTATGGGGGTAGCAAGAGCCTTTGCCAATATCCGAAAGCCCAGGGGTGACAGGTGCAAGCCGTGCCTAGCAAAGCATCGTGGCTTGTCGAGCATGTCATCCCAGGCTGACAGGCATTGGATCCCTTTTGAATGACACCAATACTTAAGCCAATTGTTGAAATTGATAATATTGTCTTCATACTGTGGCATCATTCTTGGTGAGGGTAAGATGCTACCCAAGGTCAGGGTCATACCGGCCTGGGCTACATGCTCAGGGAGCTCCTCTATGTCTCTTTTCATGTAGTCCAGAGAGGTACGTCTCAGGTCATTCACACCAGCATGGACAATGACTGAGTCATATTTGTACTTGCCTTGGAGTGACCTGAGTGCTTGTGTTATGTGGCAGATCCTAGCACCCGACAGGCAGCGCACCGTGACCTTCTCCTTGTTCAGTCTGGTGAGCGGGACGTCAGTGTGTCTGATGATAGAGTCACCTATTACAAGTGTATCAGGTGTGTTGTTTAGTCTTAAGGGCTGTGACTGTTCGGCACACTGGCTTTGTGAGCTGTGTGTTGCACGTGTTTTATTTTGGGGTAGCGGTTGCTTGGGTGTCTGCTTTGGAGGTCTCTGCTGCTTAGGCAGATTTTTATTTAGAGCCTCCAAGTATGTTTTTGTGTGTTTATGTGTTTGGTTTGCTGTCGTGGTAGATCTGTGTGAGACTGGAATTGTAGTGAGTGTGGTTTCCTTCTCCTCCTGACTGGTTACACCAGTACTGAGGTGAGAGAGCTTAGCCTCCAGTTTGGCTATATGGTTGCATCTCCCACATGTGTTGGAATTTGTTGGGAGGAGGAGAGGGTTGTCTGTGTACATGAGGCAGTTGTAACATTGCCGCAAGATTCCCAGGTTCACCAGCTGGACCGGAGAGGAGATTGACAACTGACCTTTGGACATGCTAGAATAGTATTGGGAATTCCTTTATAATTGAAAAAAAGGGCCAATGGGGAACAAGTTACTCAAGGGGAGTTTGTGAGGGTGTAGTGCTTTTAATTTTTTAGTGCTGACTTATATAATTGCTTTAGTGAGCAAGTGCTAGGCTTTAGCGTAGGAATAGGGTGTTTATTATGAGAACTAGATCAGTTCCAAGTGAAAAAGTGAAGAACAGACTTTGTGGAGCCGAGAATGGCTCAAACCCAATTAAGCGGCGCGGCTCGATGCCGCGCTATGCACAAAATCACGCAAAGACGCGCTACAACGGGTTTTATACAGGTGGACTTGAAAGAGCTAGAAATTGGCTCAAAATGGCCAACAGACTACCAGATTCCTGCGCTGGGAACACTCCTCCAGGGACAGATAGGCTGCTCCAAGCTCCCCACTGCCACTGGTGAACAAAGAAGCCTCCCTCTATCCAAGAAAGGAAATGGCAACACAGGAACTTTCCAAAAGTCCAGAATACAGCAAAGCCTGTATTTGGACTACTCTAGGTCAGGAAAGATGGGAAACAAGAATAACTTTTTTTTTTCTTTTTTGCAACAAATAGCAGGAAAATGCAATAAATATGTAACACAGGCTAGCGCAATTGAGTGTGTAGCCTCAACAAGTAAATGCAACAAACAGGACAAACTTTAAAAGTGCAGGTGCAAAAACAACTTTAGACAGTTTAAAACAGTTCAAGAAGCAGAAATATTTGCAGTTTAGCTAGATCGGAGAGTCACCCAGATAGTAGCAGGAAAAAAACACTTTTATCAGGTTAGCAGTCACTCTTTTGGCCTCTCTGCTGCTAGCACCACTCTGCCGGACCAAAAGGAGCTTGGCTGAGTAGTAACAAGTGCAAAAACCTTGCCAATGCGGGTTTTATACAGGGGGACTTGAAAGAGATAGAAATTGGCCCAAAACGGCCAATAGGCTACCAGATTCTTGTGTTGGGAACACTCCTCCAGGGATAGATAGGCTGCTCTAAGTTCCCCACTGCCACTGGTGAACAAAGAAACCTCACTCTATCCAAGAAAGGAAATGGGCAACACAGGAACTTTCCATAAGTCCAGAATACAGCAAAGCCTGTATTTGGACTACTCTAGGTCAGGAAAGACGGGAAACAAGGATAATTTTTTTTAATGTCTTTCTTTTTTTCAACAAATAGCAGGAAAATGCAGTAAATATGTAACACAGGCTAGCACACTTGAGTGTGTAGCCTCAACAGGTAAATGCAACAAACAGGACAAACTTTAAAAGTGCAGGTGCAAAAACAACTTTAAACAGTTTAAAACAGTTCAAGAAGCAGAAATACTTGCAGTTTAGCTAGATCGGACAGTCGCCCAGATAGTAGCAGGAAAAAAAACACTTTTATCAGGTTAGCAGTCACTCTTTTGGCCTCTCTGCTGCTAGCACCACTCTGCCGGACCAAAAGGAGCTTGGCTGAGTAACAAGTAACAAAAAACCTCGCCAATGCGGGTTTTATACAGGGGGACTTGAAAGAGATAGAAATTGGCCCAAAACGGCCAATAGACTACCAGATTCTTGTGCTGGGAACACTCCTCCAGGATAGATAGGCTGCTCTAAGCTCCCCACTGCCACTGGTGAACAAAGAAGCCTCCCTTAATCCAAGAAAGGAAATGGCAACACAGGAACTTTCCAAAAGTCCAGAATACAGCAGATTTAATTAAGTCTTTAGCACTCCTACTAATGGGAAGTACACTTACAGATATGTGTCAGAGAGAACAGGCTTACAGAGTTTTTATTATATTTTCTTAGTTAGTAAATAACCTTTATACCACCTTTATGAAAATATTAATTAATGATAAATGTGTCTCTTTGTAAAAATTGTCTGCAACTCATATTAAATATATGCAACCAAAACATACAAGCAGAAAACATCAATATCTTTGCAAAATATAATATAATCATGTTACACACACATCAAAATTAAGTAATGCTCACAAAAAAGGGAACAACACATTCTTGTCTTTCAGATAATTGTACTGTGACATGCTTCAGTAGCATAACTTTTGCAAGACTTCAGCTGTGAAAAGGACAATGGGTACGAAATTAGGGATCCTTAATGTCAACAATGAATGGTATAATGGCATAAGACTGTAGCTCTGAAAAATCTTTATACTGATTCAGTATATTTTTTGGCTTTATCCTTTGTACAATGTTTGGCATTGTGCATCAGTAACATTGAACCATGAAGAACTAATGCCCAGGTCTGTAGAATGTTTTTGCATAGCGTCAAGTATTTTAATCTGGAAGTATCGCAAATGTTATTTAATTCTTTTTCATATTAATATTATGTGTGGAAGTGTTGACTATATATGTTGTTAACCTACCACTATCCTGCTAATGACTTAATCACATTTCTGCTAGCCTACCTCTGCTTGCTCCCTATTTGCAACTCTGTTGTACACATCATGATAGAATTATTAGAAAAAGCAAAATATTAACTAGAAATGACACAAAGCAAAAAGAATCACTGTTCCAAAGTTCACCAAAACACCAAAAAAACAGAACAGATGGAAGAGGCACAAATCCGTAATCCACACGAATTCCTTTATTAAAACGACTCTTCAGTCCAAAAAAACGCAGAAACAATAAGATTGACTAGAAATGACCCATAATCAAAATTCCATTTCTCTTTTTTCCCTCTCCCACCCCCACTTTATAGCTCTCTCTCTCTCTGTATTTTATCTTCCTTCTGTCTCATCAGTCTTTGTATTCAGTATTTGCATTATGCTTGGCATTAGGCACCAGTGGTTAATGATGGCAAAGTAAAGTTCACTTCTACTGACAAAAACTGATGAGTTTTTGCCTTTGGATACATTCGTCTGCTGGCCCCTTGCCCTACTGTTCTTAGCCTTGCTGCGCTATGGAAAGACAGACAGATTGCACTATGTGAAGACAGTTATTATTATATATTGAACAGGCTCCCGGATTGAATCTATACCATATGGGATGCTTCAGATGTCATTCCTGTTATGAAGTATGCCTCACACAAACTACCTTGCTTCATATTGCTTTAATTGTCCCTTTAATTGCATGTGTTTTAGCATATGGCATTTGCCGTTTTGCTTGGTGGTGTGATTAGCTAATGCATGTGCTCAAATCCAGATTCAGGTCTAAAATTATGAACATTTTCATTTCTTAGGAAATGTTTTCCCTCTTGACATTATGGATACATATGTTATTCCACCAGCAGTACCCTGTTTGGTCTTCATAGTGGGTCATAATTATCCCAACCCTGCTCATACTTTCCCACCTATATGTGCAAGATATCTGGCTAAAGAAAAGCAAGTATTGATGGGGGGAAAAATGATAAAACATTAGACACAGGTTTAAAAAAGATCTTATTAATTTGAAGGTGCTAGGATTATATATTTAGCATTAGCATCCTTTTTCTGAAGGATATGAAGTCTGACTCATAAATCTATGTTATCATGTAGTGACTGTTGTATTCAGTTACATGATAGAAACAAAAAATGCATGATAAACATTACAACATGCCTTAAAATTGTGGATAATCAACAAATCTGAGGGCAGTACTATCCATATAATGAATACTTTACTGCAATGATAAGATACGTTTAAATAATAACATAGAAAATGTTAACATGCAAACATCTGATTTGAAATGGCTCAGAATCAGAACTGTGCATATGTCTGAACTGCTTACTTACATGAAGCTTGGTATGGAATACCAAAGACCACTACTAATTCCTGTTCTTTGTTCAAAAACTCAAGAAATAATTACACACGGTCTAATATTTTGCCATCAGTGGTGCAAATGTGTTGCTGGTGATGCAATTAAGCACACAATTTTGCCAAAAAAAGTGGATTGTATTACTTGTATATGTTTTATTGGCTTGTTGTTGTCAAGATATGATCAGTTTACTCTGATGTTATCTAACCACTACATACTGCAATTTGTGTTTGCACTGCAATACATTAGACTTGCAAATGATTTCCAGTGTTGTGGGACCTTTGCACACATTCTTGCTGAGTGGTATTAATTGGTGTACTTTCATATGTTTGACTTTTATGTTTTCTACTTACATTGCACATTGTAAAAACATGAGAAATATTGACAACTACACAAACTAATGTAGATTTGTGCACAATGATCTTGAAATGAACAGTCAGATATGCTTGTGTCATTCAACTTTAAAAGACTTCATCAGAGTAATAATCTGGTGAAGCCAAACAGCAATACATACAAACAACCCACCAGTAGGAGGCTTGATAGTAAAATTGATTAATTCATGAATAATTAATTTAGTTTAGTTGCACTCCATTGATGTGCACAATAGAAAATTATAATAAGTGAACAACATAGTCGCCAGGTCAAAGAACATATATATCAATAGTATAACTAAATGCCTACTCCAAAATTAACAGTGAAATTACCAAGTTGAATTATAAATTAAATAATAGCTGCTTTTGTCTTTAAAACACTTGAAAGAGAAACTGAGTCATTAATGCCCAGTGCGACTGTAATATTTAGCCTCAGTTGCCAACTAATTTCATTTAGATCAAATAAAGTTTCTGTATCCCAGCACAGGATTGTCACCATCACTCTATCAATAACAATTACACTTCTCTGGACAAGATATGGTTCTCTCAAAGTTATGGACCAGTACATAAGGACCTTCGTAAATGTACCTGCATATCTTACAGAAACCACATTTCTGCATATTACTGTGAGTCAAAGAAATTTTCACAGGAGCCGACTCCAAAAAAGTCCTCATGTTCTTCCCTTTTGAATAAACAATAGACAGAGCAGTTTCAAGGCATGTTTAATCTCATGAGTTAACACTGATGTACAGGAAAGTGTAATTATAATACCACTTCAATTGTCTATCTGGCTACCTGTGGCTCCTGTAATGCATTTTATGTGGGGAAAATCATCAGAAAGTTGAAAGACAGAATACGGGAACATAATTATTATATCTGAAAAAAGAAAAACACTAATGTCCTACATAGGCATACCACTGTTTGTCCCAATTATAGGAAGTTCTCAGTTGTTGTTATTGATAGAGTGATAGTAACACCCTGTGTGGAGATAGAAACTTTATTTGAACTGAAGGAACTTATTTGGCAACTGTGGCTAAATTCCACAGTTGCACTGGGTATTAATAGCTTAGTTTCTATTTTGAGTGTTTTAAGGACAGAAACAGCTATTATTTAATATATTATTCAACTTGGCAATTTCACTGTTAATTTTGGAGTAGGTATTTAGTTATATATATATATATATATATATATATATATATATATATATATATATGTGTGTGTGTGTGTGTGTGTGTGTGTGTTCTTTGACTTGGTGACTATGTTCATTTTTTCTATTCATTTTTAATGTGCACATTAATGATTAATGGAGTGTGACTAAACTAAATTAATTATTCATGAATTAATCACTTTTTCTATGGTGCCTCCTGTTGGTTGGTGTTTGTATACATTGCTGTTTGGTTTTACCAGAGTATTACTCTGATGAAGTCTTCTAAAGTTTAAGATGAAAGCACTGAGTTTTTATTCATTAAACTGTGATACAGTTACAAAGGTTGTGTCCTGGTTGATTTGTTTTAAGTCTTTTGTTGTGCTTCGTTACTGGTCACTGGTTCATTTTTCACCTCATTTCTTGTAATCATTGGTTCTATACTTCCATGGATCTGCCTGGTGACCTCAAGCTGCTTATATAGCAATTATCAAGATATGCTATCCCTGCTACAATTGATGGACAAAATCATCCAAGTTTCACCGAAGGGCTCATTCCTAGTCAGGATTTATTCTCACAACTGCCACTGACCTATGCTCAAGCTGTTGTGAATGGTTGCTAGGAAACTAATCAAGGTACTGTCTTTCACAACCAATTGGCTACCACTAGTTCATTTAATATTGACCTAGATGTTTGATTGCTTTCCTCTACTTTTACTTTTTCTTCTGTTGCCAGTATGGAGTAGAACAACTGTTCCTTATCTTCCTTGCTGTTGGATTTTGAAGAGAAACTGTTTAAAATCAGGAACCTACAGTTGGAGAATTATTATTTAATGGAATGTGTGCAGAGTAACTTTATAACAAAAGGGTTATGCATTTGGAAATGCCCGGAAGGAGTAAAGCATAATTCAAACTTTTATTTTGAAATTGTCAAGTTGTTCAACAATACAGGTATTTCCTTGTTAAAAATGCTTATAAAGGAAACTTAACTCAAAATATCTGTATTTGACCATGAACTAAGGGTATCAGATGAGACTATTAGGAAAGACTTATCCTTTGCCAATATGAAACAAGAGTATAATTGTATTTTCCTTAAAGATGCCAACATCATTAAAAATAAGGCATGTAAAGTTTATAAGTTGCAGAGGGACACAACTGAGTATGAGCTAGGGAAGCTGTAGCCATTTCTGTGGCAAGGCCAGGGTATTAGAGCTGTTTTTTATAGGGACAATTTGGAATTGGTTAATGAGTTGACTGATAATAGAGATTTTGATGGGGATTTTATTAGACCATTGCCAAGTTCGGTGGTCAGGCTTGCCAACCTACATCTAGAATCCAGTTATGGCTCAAGAACTGATCTGAAACCCCAAAGGATGGAGACTTTTTTGAACTCTCAGGGCTGGGGCAGATTCATGTGGTAGTACCATGCAAATGTGGTTGTAACTAACCTATGGACACTACTATAACTGACTCTTTCAAAGTTTTTAATTTATCTGATGTTGCATATTCTGAGATAGCATGTCTGTTATCATGAAGGGCTTCAGCTCTGTTCCTAATTTTAAGGAACAGACTTTTCAATATATCCTGTAGATCATCCTATTTTAAAAGTTTTTTGAATTTTTTTTGTCGGTTATATGTATTGATTAGCCCCGGGATTCATGAACCTTGCGCCAGGCGCACGCATGGCGTAGGCACCACAACGCCAACATGGCCGCCGAGCGATTCAGGTACGATCCAATTCCACGTGCACTACCGGCGTGCACCTGAGTTGCGCCGCCTCCGGCGTAGGTATGTTAAACACCCCATGAGCGGTGTTGCACCATGCAAATGAAGGCATATAGCGATCCACTAAGTGGCGCAGGCGTAGCATAAGGGCACGGCAATGTAAACCAAAAAAAACGGTTTACATATATCTAAACATGACATACGAGTAACCGAAGGCTGTCAACGTCAGGTATCATACTGGTGCAATATGCCAATGGTGAAAGACACTGAGAATGTCAAAAGAAAACATGCAGAAAATGTAAATAATGACATAAATGGTATGTACGCAGAAACCACAGCAGAACCCCAGGACATGTCCGCGGAAGGTGCGAAACAATGAAATAATATGACAATGTCATAAAAGAGCAGTATAATACACATCAGCTTCACAGCCACAATACACCATAGTATGCATGGAAAGCCACAACCACAGCTCAAGGGTTGCCAAGGAGTGGCGGCAGTGTCCGGCGCTGTAACCATGTATTAGTAGTCAATGCCATGCAAATGAGGCAGATAATACTGAATCGCAAAACCCTCGCCGGCGTAAAGCTGCACCAAACGGCGCAGCGGTAATACACCGAGGAGTGGCCTAGAGGGAATACATGTCAACCGCAGAGGGGTGTGCCACTGTAGGAGGAAGCACATTGGAGCCCAGCAAACATGGGCTGTACAATGCACATCACAGCAGCAGGACCGGCGTGTGAGGAAATAGATGCTTTGAGAGTACACAATGCGCACACAGATGCATGTGCACGAGGATGACTACGTTCCCCCAACCCAGTCATGTGACGGCCGTCCCGTCAACAACCACGGATACAGGAAGGTGATGCGGAGAATATGAGGAAATGTGGAAGCAGTGTAATTGGAGTCGTAATGAGCAATCAACACCAATCAACCCACGAAGGGCAATTGGCGGCAGCTGACAACTCTGCATGCAGAATCCATAAAGCGGAAAGGGAGGCATATGAATGCAAAGAAAGTAGGGGATGTAGCAGAATTGCAAAGACCGAAGAACCGATGCAGCACAGCCAAGTAGAGAGGTAGCATAACGGCGGCGGCAGACAAAATGCATGATATGCCATGTGCCTGCAGGATGCACTCCAGGCAATAGTAGGTGCAACGCAGAAACAGTAAGGTAAGGTGTAAAGCTAAACCAATGCAGGCAAGTGTAATGTAACACCAAAGGCAACAGCGTTGCAGTGCCAACGGTAAAACATGGAAGATAATCCACAGATACGCCGCTGGACACACCCAATGACATCACCGGGTGTACAGCACAACAGTATAAAGTGTGAATGCACACAACACACAGCGCGTATTCCCAAACGTTGCACTTTAGGGTGTAAACACACGGGGAACTTTTAAAATGTATATGTTGGGTGCCGCCGTGGCCGTGATACATCGGCATGTGTCAGAGACAAAAGGAGTTGTGGAGGAGGGTGCCGACAAGTACCGTAGGCCTCAGAGGAGGAGGAGAAGGAGAGTGTTCAGACCAAGGGTAACCTACCAGGGGCTTCAAGACCTGGAGATAGTAGAGCATTACAGGGTGGACAGGGACACGATACAGCAAATAGTAGAGCTGTGCCAGCCACGCCTGAGAACAAGAAACAACAGAGGGGAGCCCATCCCAGTGGACACAAAGGTATGTGTAAGCTTGCAAATACTGGCTACAGGTACCTTTCAAAGGCCAACCGGGGATATAATGGGCATCTCACAGGCATCAGCATCCAGGGTACTACACCAGTTTCTGGATGCCATGTTACGACATGCCCATGAGTATATACTTCCCCAGATCTCAGGAGGAGTTGGCTGTAATATCGCCACTTCCACCGTGTGGCACAATACCCGGAGGTACTGGGTGCGATAGACTGTACGCACATAGAAATCAAGTCACCACCCGGGGAGCAGGGTAGACGCTACATAAACCGCAAGGGATTCCCCTTCATCAATTGCCAGGTCGTATGCAATGTGCAGGGCATTATCATGGATGTGTGTGCTGGCAGCCCTGGAAGCTACCACGACTCCCATATCTGGCATGCCTCACAGCTGTATCAGGTATTCGCCAGGGGGGACATCACACAAGGTCACCTTGTGGGGGATGCTGGCTATGCACTGGAGCCGTGGATGATGACACCCATCAGAAATGCACACACACACATGCAAGAACGCCATAATGAGGCACACGCACAAACCAGAATAATCATAGAGCATGTGTTTGGGATGCTGAAATCACGGTTCCGGTGCTTGGATACATCCGGTGGAGCCCTGCAGTATTCTCCAGGCACATGTGCCCACATATTCATAGTATGTGCCATGCTACATAACATGATCCTGCGGAAACAGCTGCTGCAGGGACATAATGGTGGAGGGCCACCAAGCCCGCCACAACTGCCAAGGCAAGCACAGGCACAGAGCGTTCAGCGCCATGAACACACTGTGCCAGCCCCAGTAGGCAGACGGAGGCGTACCCAATATGCCTATGCCTTGGCAAAGAGGGAACGTATAGCACATACTCTGACAGCATAGGCCCCATGGGCTGACACCTCCCTACCTGCACACACAGTGAAATGGACGGCACACAAACATGGCCGCCCGTAATGTGTACCGTATGGGCGGTCCCATGTGTGACTCCAACATAGGTAGCACCCAAACACTGCACACCCAACAGCCAGCGGAGCATGGAACTCCAACACCTCAACCGTACGCGGGTCCTACAGCAGACGGCGTAGCCGTATGTTGCCACGTTCGCCACAAGGTGTATACATATGTACATATGTGCATACACAGATATGGAGATAGATATCATTACACATGTAGAAATATATGTACACATACACATATATAAAGTACAACAGGTAAGACAGGGAATCAGAGGGATGCAGGTGACAGAGAAGTAAGCGATATCTCTACATAGTAAAATAGTGAGCGACAACCCGAGTATCCGGGAGGTTGACAGAACGAGAGGACCATGGAAAGGTCAACCTACCTAAATTCATAGTCGAGTCGGGATGATCGCAGGCCATGGTACAGTAACAGGACATGCGGGTAATATTATTAGGATATGAGGCGGAGGTAGACACCACCACCACCGCGGTGATCTCGAACAACGTAGGTACTGTGTGCAACCGTCCCTGTGACAGCGGCAGTATGTGTATGTGTGCGGTGAGGGTGTCGTGTGTTCCGCTGTGTGAGTGTAATGTGTGTGCCACTGTAAAATGTGTATGTAGGTGACATGTGACAGGAGTGGAATAACATGTGTAGGCATACAGTATAGGAACCACAGGCGTATGTACAGCAGTACCCCCAAAGTAGTACTGAGAGCCCCTCCCTGGCTAGGTGCGTGGCGACGTAAAACGATGCAAAGTGAAAATGTCCCAGAATGTACCACAGGAGTATAGCCAACATGAAATGCAAAGGACGTATGTACAAACCATGACCGTATGTATGGCACCGATATGTTAATTTCAAAACGATACGTCGGCAACGTTACACAGCAATAGTCATGTACCGCGGAAATACGCATGTGCTACCCCGGCACCGATCATGGCTACGTATCGGCCCGTAAACACCGCTGTGTGTTCTATGAGTGTTAAACAAGCAATCACCACCCGAATAGGTGGCAACCGGTAGCATACAGGCCGTCCCAAGTACAGGACCACAATGACCGTAAATATCTGGGACAAAATGCCAAGGGATAGTCGACGCGTCACGAACAGCCGCAGATATACTACCGATGTGCCGGAGGAATACATGCAGGAAGCACACATGCAGGCGATACCGACGCAGGCG